>NC_086445.1:769639662-769939662 GCF_028390025.1 Pseudophryne corroboree
ATATGACTTACACTCTGGAAACAAACACTGTGGGCATCAGACACCCCTAGCACCCCTAGGGGTGGGACAGCAGCACAGAGTATGTCGGCAGAAAGCAAAACTGTGGAAGGCCTGGAGCAATTTACACCAAACTTGGTACACATATGACTTACAATCTGGGAACAAACTCTGTGGGGGTTAGACACCCCTAGCACCCCTAGGGGTGGGACAGCAGCACAGAGTATTTCAGGAGACAGCATAATTCTCGAATGCCTGGACCAATTTACAACAAACTTCATATGACTTACAAGCTGGGAACAAACACTGAGGGGTAAGACATCCCTAGCACCCCTAGGGGTGAGGCAGCAGCACAGAGTTTTTCAGCAGACAGCATAACTCTGGAATGCCTGAAGCAATTTACAACAAACTTGCTACACATATGACTTACACTCTGGGAACAAACACTGTGGGGGTAACACACCGATAGCACTCCTAGGGGTGGGCTAGCATCACAGACTATATCAGGACATGCATGATATGTCAGTGATGACAGGGCTGCATGTGACAGGGCCAGTTACATGATGTGAGGAGGGGAATGCAGGTAGCACAAACCCACATACTGAGGGTTATATAGTGGAAGTAGCATGGTCCCCCAGCAGCACAGAGTATATCAGGAGATACATAATGTGCTGCGCCATATAAGAAAGTGTAAAAAAATCAATAATTTCAAAGGGGGCACTGACATGATATGTGGAGGGGAATGGAGGCAGCAGGAAGCCACAGACTGAGAGTTGTATAGTGGGAAGAGCAGGGTCCCTTGGGGGGACCAAAAAGGGGTCCGGCCACTACAGAAAGTGCATCAGGGAAGCAAGATATGCCTATATACTAGATCTCCAACCAACGTAAATTAACGATCAACTATCATTCTAATTTACCATCCTCATTCTGTAGCGAAGCACGGGTATTCAGATATCTACAATGTTATTTATACTGTGTGTTTACTATTTACATTTATTTTTGTAAACAGACATTCTTAAAATCCCGAGCAACGCCGGGTACTCCAGCTAGTCATATAAAGATGTGGCTTTAGTATTAAATGCTAAATTAATATTACAATGTTTGTACACTATAGAATAATGTCATTTATATACTATGGGGAATATGCAATTGCGTTCGAATTGCCACAAAAGTCGAAAAACGGGGCATTTTCGACAAAAATAACATGTCGAATTGGATTCGACAATGCAATACAGTACTTTTCGACAAAAAAACGGACGTTTCAGATTCGACTTTTTCAAATTCGACAGTTGTCAAATTCGACATGTCTGCACTGTTAAAAATGCGGCTTTTCGACAAAAGTATATTCAATTGAAGAATGTCGATTCGACAACAGTGCTTTTCGACAGTAATTTCGTCAATTTCATTCCGCCTCACTTTGCTGGCGGAATCTAATAAAAAAAAATGAAAACATGTTTATTTTGTGTGTTTTTTTTTTATTGCTAATAGCATATCTATTTATATTAGAAGGGATTATGTACTTGGTTTGTCTATTAGGAGACACAATTATTATTTATATTTTTTAAAAGAATATTTTTTTTTTAACTGACTAAAATAGAGAGAGCATGGTTTTCAGTGGGAAGGGGTGGGAATGGGTTAAAATCCTGAAAAAAAAAATGCGTGGGGTCCCCCCTCCTAAGCATAACCAGCCTCGGGCTCTTTGAGCCGGTCCTGGTTGTAAAAATACGGGGAAAAAATGGACAGGGGATCCCCCGTATTTTTAGACCCAGCACCGGGCTCTGCGTCCAGTCCTGGTGCAAAAAATACGGGGGACAAAAAGCGTAGGGGTCCCCCGTATTTTTTTTTTTTTTCATCATATAATTTTTATTTTATGTTAGAAGCATATAAGTCAACTGTCAATATACAAGCAGTAAACAGGAGATTGTAAAAACAGAATGGTCATTACAGAAACAAAATAGGTAAATAAACTTCCTTGAGAGAACGGTGAAAAAGAGTGGTGCGGTTGACAGAGAGAGAAGAACTGGAAGCCGAAGAATCTAGAGCTATGTAGGGAGGGAGAGAGCGAGGGAATAGAATGGTGTCATTAATGGGACGTGGAAGATAGAAGAGAGATGAGAGGGAAGAGAAAGAGAAGGAAAAGAAGAAAAAAAAAAAAGGGGGGAGGGGATAAAGAAGGAGAGGTTGTGGTTGCGGGGTGGGGTCTTTAACTAGTTTAGTCCTGGGAGGGGGCGGTCGTGGAGCCTGTACCATGGGAGCCAGGTGGAGTGGAACTTTTTAACTGTGTTATGGCGAAGGCTAGTGATGTATTCCATGTTTGCCACAAACCAGATTCTATTTGTGAGTGCCTGGCTGCTGGGGGATTCGGGGTTCTTCCATTTACTTGCTATTTGATATTTTGCTGCGCAAGATATAAAGAGAACCAGGTTTTTAGAGTCCTTAGAGATGTGGTCGGGTGGAGAGCAGAGGAGGAGGTTCGCGGGCGATAGGGGCACTGGCAAGTCGATTAATCGTGAGATAAGCTTACGGACCTTTGCCCAGTATTGAACAATCACCGGGCAGGTCCACCAGATATGGTAGAATGTGCCTACGTGGCCGCAGCTTCTCCAGCAAAGGTTGGAGGTGTCGGGGTAGATCCTATGCAGTCGGTCCGGTACCAGGTACCATCTGGTATATATTTTGTATGAGTTTTCCCGTATGGCCACGCTGATGGAGCATTGTGAGATCGCAGTGCGGATTGCATCCCAACCCTCATCCTCTAGGTGGCACCCCATGTCCGCCTCCAATGCTATCTCATGTGGTTCAAGAGGTGGGGGTGTAGGGCTGAGGATATTTTTGTAGAGGAGGGAGATGATGCCTCTACTGGTGGGATTGTAAATACAGAGCCTCTCAAAAGGTGTGGGGGTCGATAGAGGAAACGTTAACTGTAGAGAGGAAAGAAAGTGGCGAATTTGTAGGTATTGATAGAACAGAGAGTTAGGTAGGTTGTGCGCAGTTTGTAGGTCAGCAAATGATTTAATAGAGTGCGTCCCTGTGAAGTGGTGTATTCTGGTAACTCCTGCCGAGATCCAAGGGCGGGCCATTTCCCGAGAGAGTCCCGGGGTAAATGCTGGGTTGCTCCAGATGGGAGTCAGGGGGGAGGGGTGGCTTGATAGTTTTAATTTTTTGTTCAGGTTTCGCCAATGTGTGAGTGTCAATTCTATTGTGGGGGAGGTGTGGTGGGGTGGGGTGCGTGTTTTACTAGAGAGCCAAGGCAAGTGAGAGATAGATGGGAGTTCCGACAAATCGCTCTCTAGATCGACCCATCTTTTAGTGTGGTTTGGGGCATGCCAGGCAACCATTTGGCTTAGTCTGGTCGAGTCATAGTAGCGTTGAAGGATGGGTAGGCCTAGACCCCCGTTCTGTGAGTGTTTAGCTAAGATATCCCGCCGAATTCTAGGCTTTTTGTGGTTCCATATAAATTTACAGAGGGAGGACTGGAGTTTGTTAAGAGTCTGGGAGGGCACGGATATTGGGAGTGTCTGAAACAAGTAGAGAAGTTTGGGAAGGATATTCATTTTTATAGCGTTGATTTGTCCCACCCAAGAGAGAAAGTAAGATTCCCATTGTTGGATATCAGTGAGGATTGACGTGATGAGAGGGGGGTAGTTAGCCTTGTAGAGAGAGCTGTAAGATTTGGTGATGGAGATTCCGAGATATTTGAGAGAGCGTCTGCGCCAGGAAAAATTAAAATTGTTTTGTAGTTGTAACTTAGTTAGTTTGGGGATGTGCAAAGAGAGGGCTTCGGATTTAGTCTGATTAATTTTATAACCCGAGAGAGTGCCATATGTGGCTAATTCTTGGAAAAGGTTCGGGAGAGAGATAGTTGGGTTTGTCAGGGTCAGGAGGATATCGTCGGCAAAGAGGGAGATGGTGTATTGAGTGTGGTTGACTTGGACTCCTGTGATGTCAGGATTAGTCCGGATGTGGCTTGCAAGGGGTTCAATGATGAGTGCGAAAATAAGGGGAGATAGTGGGAATCCCTGTCGTGTTCCATTTAAGATTTCGAGGGGGTCCGATAGTAGGCCGTTGGAAAGAACTGACACCGAGGGGTTTTGGTATAAGGCTTGTATTGCTTGGAGAAATTTACCTTGAAGGCCAAAACGTTGTAGAGTCTGTCGCATGAAGGGCCAAGAAACTCTGTCAAAGGCCTTCTCTGCGTCTAGGGCAAGGGTCAGGGACGGGATCTTGTGAAGATTGATGTGGTCGATGATATCCACGACACGTCTAGTGTTGTCAAGTGCCTGCCTGGATTGAACGAAGCCCACTTGGTCGGGGTGTATGAGCGAGGGGAGAATAGGATTAAGTCTATTAGCTAGTACTTTGGCGAAGATTTTCAGATCTGAGTTTAAAAGTGATATGGGTCTATAGTTAGAAATGAATTGGGGGTCTTTATTGGGTTTTGGGATCACGGTAATGATGGCCTTAGTAGTGTGGGGGTGGAAGAAAGACCCATCTAAGATAAGGTTGAATAGTGATGTGAGGTGGGGAAGTAGTGCAGGTTGAAAAGTTTTATAATATGACATTGGGTAGCCATCCGGGCCCGGGGCCTTAGATGGTTTATGACTACCGATGGCAAGGGTTAATTCCTCGGGGGTGATGGGAGTGTTAAGGGCCGTGGAGGTGTTGGCGTCGATACGAGGCAGATCTGCGGAGGCTAAGTAGTCTGCAACCGTGGGGTGGGTCGGGTCTATTGAGGAGGAAGTGTCTGGCAGGTTGTAGAGCTGCTCATAATACGTCCGAAAGAGAGAGTTAATAGTCTTTGGGTTGTGTTGGAGGGTGTTATGTTCGTCTTTGATAGCCGGGATAGCAGTGTGCGCTTTCCGAGCCCTCAATCTGCCGGCCAATAGCGAATCGGCTTTATTACTTTTTTCGTAGAATTTTTGTTTCAGCCAGCGGAGTGAGTGCTCGGTTTTTTCGGCTAGCATAGCGTTCAAAGTGGCCCTGGTAGATGTGAGCTTTGAGTAAAGAGGTTGCGAGGGTCGTTGTTTATGGAGTGTTTCTAAGTTGTGGACCTCAACTGTGAGGGATGATATTTTTTGTTTACGATCCCTGTTCCTATGTGACGCGTAGTTAATGATGTGTCCCCTGATTATGGCTTTGTGAGCTTCCCAAATTAGTGGGGTGCAAATAGAGTCAGTCATGTTTAAGGAGAAATAGTCGGCTAGAGCTAGCTCGATTTTTTCCTGAAATTGAGGGATTTTCAGGAGCGTTTCGTTTAGTCTCCAATTGGGGCGAGATGTCGGGGTGTCAAGGAAGTCGAAGGAGGCGGTGATAATGGAGTGGTCTGACCAAGGGTTAGTGAGGATAGATGAGTCTAGTACGTGTTGAGAGAGCAATGTGCCGCAGTAAAAGAGATCGATTCGAGAGTATGATTGGTGCGGGGTCGAGAAGAAGGTATAGTCTCTGGCTGTGGGGTTGAGAGCTCGCCAAACGTCGAAGAGGCCAGATTCGCGGATGTGTTTATTTAAAGAACGCGAGGGAGAGTCTCGGTGGGGGCGGGACTGGCCAGAGGATTTATCTAGGTCGTGTCTGGGACAGTGTTGAAGTCCCCTCCTAGTATTAAGTAACCTTTTCTGATTTTGTTTAGATCTGAGAAAAAAGTATTAAAAAAAGAGGATTGCCCGGAGTTGGGGGCGTAGACAGTGGCGATCGTGCATTCCAGGTGTCCGAGCGTGCCCGTCAGAATGATATACCGGCCATCCGAGTCTGTGTGGGTCGAGTGGAGTGTGAATGGGATTTTGGAGTGGATCAGGACGGCCACCCCATTGTGTTTCGATTGGCTTGAAGAATAAAAGGCCCTTGGGTAGCGTTTAGTGGTTAGGGAAGGGTGCAATCGGGATTTGAAGTGAGTTTCTTGAATGAGCACAATTCCCGCTTTTAGGGTTTGAAGAGAGCGGAACAGGGACGAGCGCTTCTGGGGGGTATTGAGACCCTTGGTGGTTAAAGACACCAGGAGTAGGGGCATCTTTGAAGGTGTTGGGAGGGTGCGCAAAGGAGAAGTGGGGGAGAAAGAGAAAAGCGTAGAAGGAGAGGAGGAAGAGAAAATAAAACAGTAGTGAGAAGGAAAAAAAAAAAGGGGGGGGGGAGGTAGGGCGAGCCTGTGTAGGAGTTCCTTACGACCAGCGAGAAGGAACGGGCACAGAGAGTGGGATCAAGGGATCCAAAGTGGAGGAGCGTCGGGGAGCGATCGTACTCCCTCCACGGAGGGGAAGAGGTGGGGGGGTGGGTCTAGATGTTTGAAAACAACAGTGTGGGCTTGTGTGGCAAGTACAGGGATTGAAGGAACACGTCCCTCCAGTGGTGGTCTGTGTGAGATAGGCATTAGTAGCTGAGAGGCGAATAAGTCTTTGTGTAAGTGGTGTGTGGTTAAGGGGTGACAAGTAAGGTCAAACAACAAGTGCGATAGTAGCATTACAACATAAATACCAACAAAACTAAAAAGTAGTTAGATTTTCGAACTAAACATCTTGGTTCCTATATAGGGGTAGAAAGTGTGTGTTGGTTATCAGTATGCTGCGTGAAGCACGTATGTGGGCGGGCCCAAGGGAGTAGCTTTAACCGCGGGACTCCAAGTAGCGGGGTTAGAAAGGTGGGCTGGAGAAAAGTAAGGGCAGACAATATACAATAGGTATATGGAACGATCAAGATGTGAAACTAAAACGGGTAAAGTATGCAACATGGGTACTAGAACAATATAATGAACGGAGTGTCTATGTATTTATAGGTGCTGAGGCAATCAGGGTGGGTGAAGGTTAGAGTTTTGGTCAGCAAGTGGGTCAGAGTCCTCCAGGTGTGATAGGAAGTCATTTCCTTCTCTCGGGTCTTTAATGACGATTGTTTTTCCATTATATTCGACCAGGAGTTTGAAGGGGAAACCCCAGCGGTAGCGGATACCTCGTGTGCGGAGAGCTGATGTTAGATCCCTGAGCTCTCTCCTTTTAAGTATAGTGGAGGGGGCTAAGTCCTGGAAGAATTGCAATTTGACATCCTCGAACATTATGTGCGGCTTGCCCCGGGTCGGGAGAAGGACCATCTCTTTATCCTTGAAGTCAAGGAAGCGCATGATGACGTCTCTCGGGGGCTCGCCATCTCGGGGTCTAAGGCGGAGGGCTCTGTGAGCTCTCTCCAAAGGCAGCTCCCGAGAGGCTGCACTTGGCAAGAGAGTGGAGAACAGCCTTTGGAGGTATGTTTCGAGGGCTGCCGGGAGAATGGACTCCGGAATGTTGTGAATTCTGAGGTTATTTCTCCTTTCGCGATTTTCCAAGTCCTCATTCTTGGATCGGAGCTCTGTTATATCTTGGATGAGATGGTCTATATCCCTGACCGTTTCTATGTGGTCTTTTTGTAGAACGTCTTGTCTGGCTTCCAGGTTGGAGGTTCTGGAGGATAAGGATGAGATATCTGACCTAATAGAGGTAACTGCTCTGTCGAGCTTGGTTTTTAGTGATTCTTTAAAGTCCATTATGAGCGACTTCATAGCCATGATATCCTCTTTGGTCGATGGGGCGGGTGAGGGTAGCGGGTCGTCTCCACCTGGAAAAGATAGGCTAGGAGAGGGAGGGCCAGAGGGTAGGGAGGGTTTGTCGCTCTTGTCGGTTTTGGTGAAATGTTGGGAAATGTCTGTACCCGCACGTCTTCTTGTGTTCGGGTTGGGTTTGGACATGTTTGCACCTTGGTGAATGAGTTTGGAGAGGAAGGGACCACACAAAGCGTTGAGGTAGGAGGGTCTAGTGGGACTATCTAGTTGCCAGAGAGGGAACCACTGGAGGGCTGAGTTATGATGTGATCAGTGGAACATGAGAATTGGTGGGCGTCTTAGAGAGTTGAGGTATACCCAGTCGGTGCCGTTTGTGAGTATGCTAGTCACCACGGCAGAGGAGGTCCGAGGGTTGTGGGCTGGACGTCCCAGTCGCAGCTGTGGGTGACCATTGGTAGATCAGAGGTAGAGCTCCGTTGTCGTGTTGTGCGTATTATAGATAAGTAGGTGCGACAATGAGGGAGATAGGTACGGTGCTGGAGAGTACGGCGGTTTCGTTCGTATGGGGAGACTTGGACCGAAGGGGTGGTCCGCTTAGTGTCCAAGAGCCACCGCGGGGGGGACCGGGTGCTGGAATGTAGTAGCAGCAGCAGTTGCCCGGTGTCTTGGACAGGGGCCGGCGAGTCTTCGTCAATCTCCGCTAGAAGCCTCCGAATTGGCGGTGGGGTGGGGAGATTTGAGATAGCCGCGGGCGGTGCTCGGCTCCACTGATGGTGAGCGCGGAGGAGGAACAGTTCGTGGGCCACCGGGTCACGGGCGGGTCAAGGTGGACCAGCGGGCCTCGACGAAAAATCTGGTCTTTGGGTAGTGCAGGGGACGCAGGCCGCAACCTGCAGAGAGGCCTAGTGACTCTCCCGGCTCCGCGGTCTCCGCGCTTTGGGAGGCATAGGCTGGGGATCAGGTCATGAGGTGGCGCCAGTCCCAAGATGGTCGCCGGAGGTGTCCCGTCCCACGGGTCTTTTCTATGTCGGCGGCCACCGGAGCACAGGGTCAGCACAGGGGGAGCGTTGGGAGTGTGGAGGCAGGCTCGGGGACCCCAGAGAAGTGCCCCAGCAACCGCAGCAGCATCGGTGTGTTCAGCGGCGCCAACCGCAAGATGGCCGCTGCCGCTCGCAGCAGCCCTCACCTCGGATGGTCTCCGTCGTCTTCGGCTCCAAGCTGTGTCCACGGGCAGTGCGGCGATGGCCCCCGCAGCGGCGGGTAACAGGTGAGCAGGGTAGGTGATCCGCGGTGGGAGGCGGGTCGGCCCGGGTCCAGCAGACGGGTCGCTTCGGCGGCCCGCCACAGAAATCGAGGCCCCAGCTCCAACACCGGAGGTAGGCCGCAATCTGCAGGGGGCGAAGCAGGGCCCCCCGACTCCGCAGCACTCGGCTCCTGATGTCGGACGGGTTAGCAGGTCTGGGTGTATTAGTAGGGGCCGGCAAGGCGTATTTAGGTTAGGCCAGGGCACATTTGTTAGAAGGCTTAGCCTGGAGCTCCACAGGATCACAGCTTTCCCAAATGCCGGTTAGCTCCGCCCCCCGGGGTCCCCCGTATTTTTAACACCAGCACCGGGCTCCACTAGCTGGAGAGATAATGCCACAGCCGGGGGACAATTGAGTATAATTTTATTTTCAGGTACCCCGGATTCTACTTGGAGATGTGGACAGAGTCGGCGTGTGAACATAGGTAAGTATGTGTGTGTCAGCATGTATGTAATAAAGTTTTACTTTCACGGTGTGCGTGTCCTGTTTTTATTTGGGTATTTTTTTTGCAGAAGAACTACAGGTACCAGTGGGCCCGTTTTAGCCCCACATGCTGGTACTTGTGGTTCTCCAAGTACCAGCTTGCGGGGAGGCTTGCTGTGACTTGTAGTTCTTCTGCAAAAAACAATATTCTTTGATTTTAAACAAGGCTATCATCTCCCATCCGCAGCCCATGGATGGGGGGGACAGCCTCGGGCTTCACCCCTGGCCCTTGGGTGGCTGGAGGGGGGGGGGCCCTTGATTTAAGGGGTCCCCACTCCTCCAGGGTACCCCGGCCAGGGGTGACTAGTTGGGGATTTAATGCCACGGCCGCAGGGACCGGTATAAAAGTGTCCCCCGGCTGTGGCATTATCTCTCCAGCTAGTGGAGCCCGGTGCTGGTGTTAAAAATACGGGGGACCCCCACGCTTTTTGTCCCCCGTATTTTTTGCACCAGGACCGGACGCAGAGCCCGGTGCTGGTTCTAAAAATACGGGGGATCCCCTGTCCATTTTCCCCCCCGTATTTTTACAACCAGGACCGGCTCAAAGAGCCCGAGGCTGGTTATGCTTAGGAGGGGGGACCCCACGCATTTTTTTAAAGGGTTTTTTTACCATTTTTGTGCCATCCAAAAAAAGTCGAATCCAGGAAGCACTTATCCGTCAATTGGTCCGTTTTTTCGACAGCGGGACTGTCGAATCCGTTTTTAATTGAATATGTCGAATTCCGGCTCCCGCATGCCGACCAACAGGGACTATTTCCACTCGTGGATGTCCACGACACCCATAGAGTGGAAATAGAACCCGTGGCGACCGCAGCGTGACAAGTGCAGCATGGTGAGCGCATCAAGCCTGAAAGGGGATTGCTGCACTTGCCCCTCCCCGCCGGGATCCCGTCGTCGGTATGCTGCCGGGACCCCGTCGTCGGTATGCTGCCATTGGTATCCTGACCACCGGTCAGCCATAATACACCCGGCTGGGCTGTTCAGCACTTCCTCATACTGCAAGCCCAGCCCTGTGCATGACATCGTGCAGGGGGCGGGGCCAGCACTTGGCACTGCTGCTATCATGACACACACTATACTGAGGCATGAAAAAGGTAGGAAAGAAAAGTAACATGGGAGGGAAAGTAAAGAAGGAATGTAGGTAATGCATGAGTGCAGTTAAACAAAAGAGTAATGCACCTGAGACAGGTAGTAAGGTAGGTGATTAAGGTATGTGAGAAAAGCAGTAAGTAAAGAAAGATACTCTACTGTATGTGAGAGATTAGAAAGGAAGGCAAGCATGACATGTGAGAGATTCAGTGATTGCAAAATACGCGCTACAGGCATTTTGTGACCTCGTTTCTAAAAATGAGTGGGTCCTGCAGGACATGCTGTGCAGCCAGTAACAATTCTCAGAGTCTCTCACTGCCAGCCGCGCTCTCATCCAATCCCCACCTGAGACCTATGTCCTGCCCTCTCTACCCACCAGGGCACACTGCGCCACTCTACAATTTAAATCAGGTGTGACTATGGGGGTCATTTCGAGTTGATCGCTCGTTAGCTAGTTTTAGCAGCCGTGCAAACGCTATGCCGCCGCCCACTGGGGAGTGTATTGTAGCTTAGCAGAATTGCGAACGCATGTGCAGCCGAGCTCTGCAAAAACAGTTTGTGCAGTTTCTGAGTAGCTCTGAACCTACTCAGCACTTGTGATCACTTCAGCCTATTCGTGTCCGGATTTGACGTCATACACCCACCCAGCGAACGCCCTGCCACGCCTGCGTTTTTTCAGACATGCCTGCGTTTTTGCAAACATTCCCTGAAAACGGTCAGTTGACACCCAGAAATGCCCCCTTCCTGTCAATCTTCTTGCGGCTGTCAGTGCGACTGAAAACGTCGCTAGAACCTGTGCAAAACACCAAATGCCTTTGTACCGGTACATCGCGCGTGCGCATTGCGGTGCATACGCATGCGCAGAAATACAATTTTTTAGCCTGATCGCTGCGCTGCGAACATCGGCAGCTAGCGATCAACTCGGAATGACCCCCTATGTGCACAACATCAGGGGAGAGCTTGTTGGTGTGACCCGGGCCACGTCATAGGCAGGGGGAGAGCTTGTTGGTGCTGACAACGATGCACATTTATTGGCAAGCTGCTCAATCAGACTGTGATGTCACTCAGGTGCTAAAAGGGAGGGGTAATTCTGAGTAAGAAAAAACATTTTAGCTATCCCTAATGCACACTGAGTTAAAAATAACACTACATAATAATCAGATAATACATAGATCTTGGTTGCATATATCTGCAGATATACAGGCCGAACGGTAAGGCGTCTCTGTCACTGGGGGTCCCTAAAACTACTGTAGGTATGGGTCCGGGGCGTGGGACTCCATCATGCCGGCACAGTCTGGCCACCCCAGGGCAGCACACAAGTGAAAATTAGTAGGGGGGACCTTGTTCACGTCAATCCAATGTCTGCGTCAACCTATATCTAGTGTCAACATATCAACTGTCGCCCAGTGGGTGTCGACCTAATGGGTGTCGACTTAGAGTCTGAATACTGCAACAACATAAGTGGACACATCTGTAAATGCGATGAACTGCATCTCCATAATGTTGCCTCCACCAACCTGAAGAGTCTTGCAATGCAAGAAGGATCCATGCTTTCATGTTGTTGTCTCCATATCCTCACCCTGCCATCTGCATGGTGTTACTGAATTCTGTAATCTGGTGTTATCCGTAATCAGTATTGGACTGAGGTATGAAGGGCCCACTGGAAGAATGCAATGGTAGTGGCCCATGTTTAATGGTGTGATCAGTGGTGTGACCAGTGACCAGTGGGCCCCTTGATAAATATATTAAGTAAATACTGCTAGTGCATGCATGATACAGTAATTGAAAAGCAATGTACTGTAGTGAGTACACCATAGTCCTATGCAATATAAGGTAACCTAGGTATAATGTATAATTTAAGTAGACAGGCTGGCTCTTGATCCCTTGAAGAGAAGTTGGGCTCCCAGGCAGTGGGCCTATCGGGGGTTTCCCCTGTACCCCTGTGGGCCAGTCCAACCCTGTCCATAATCTGATGCACTGTTGCCTAATTGTGGGAGTGAACAAGTCTCCCCACTCTCTGTTCAGTCAAGCACACTCTGTGTACACTTTAACAACTGCCCCCCTTAAACAAGTCGCAGTGCAGCCATTTTACTAATGCTTGCACCAATATGCTGTGCGCACGAGCAATTAAAGGGGCTGATTCAGAGGTGGACACAAATGTCACTGCCACTGTGTCTTTGCACGCAGTGACTATGAGTAAATATGTAAAAGCCGCAGGAGGCGTTAGGTGAAAAAAGATGCCTACTGCCAGATTCTCAGATCTGCTGCCTGCTCCCAAAGTCACAGCATCGTATCAACATCACAACCATCAGTCACAGCATTGAACCTCTGAATACCCCTCAGGTCAATCAAGATGTCCAGCAAAACTATTCGGCCACGGACAGTTAAACTGCTTCTGAGGATGCAGCGACTGGCTTAGCATGCCAACAAAGCGGGGCCAACATGCCCTTGTTTTCTCCGTGCCCCAAATTTCCTGCAGCATGTCAATCAGGCTGTGGCTAACAGGTCACTACGAGCGGAGCCACAGCATCATTGCAAGACATGTGCATTGCGGCGTCAGCGCATGCTCAGCCCCAAAAACATTGATCAATTGCAACCAAATTGGGACTGCGTCCAGGGCTGAATGAGCGCCAAAGTCCATATGATCATGTCATTTACCCATTATTTCATGAGTGATACAGTACACTTTATCATTAAATGAAGTGGGGCAGGATAACTACTGATTACACAGTTAAAAAAAAGCAATTACGTTCTATAGTACAGTACATAGGGAGAACAGAGATGGACAGATCAAAGTAGCATACTAGCATGAAACATTGGTGATTGGTGCAAAAAACAGGACTAAGGGGGTCACTCCGAGTTGAAATTTAGCACAGCTCCGATCATCTTCACTGACATGCAAGGGGACGCTCAGAACAGGGCTAGTCCGCCCCGCATGTCAGTCCGGCCCCCCCCCCATCACCCGCACAAGTACAAAAGCATCGCACAGCGGTGATCCTTTTGTAGTTCTGGAGTAACTCCCGGCCAGCGCAGCTCCTGCAGCTGGCCGGGAGTTGATCGTCGCTGCCCCTGGTCGCAGTGGCTGAGTGTGACGTCACGCAGTCGCTGAGGCCCGCCCCCCGCACAGTCTGGCCATGCCTGCGTTGGTCGGACTGCACTCCATAACGGCGGCCAAATGCCGCCATGCCGCCCCCCCCCCGCCCAGCGACCGCCTCTGCCTGTCAATCAGGCAGAGGTGATCGCTAGGAAATGACGGCCTTCGGCCGTCGGGCATACACCGGCGCATACGCAGTTCCAACCCAATCGCTGTGCTGCGATAAACTACAGCGAGCGATCGGGTCGGAATGACCCCCTAAAGGCACTGTTAACTGAGGAATAAAGACTGGGTAGAAGGTACAGGTAAAGGATAAAGAAGTAATAGAACAACAAGATTAGACCCTAGCGCACTATAGCCTATGTCAGAAGAAAAAAAATATTTATTCACATACAGTAAATACCAACATTGGCAACACTGTTGCTACCAAAAACATATATATATATATATATATATATATATATATATATATATAGATATAATGAAGTAGAGAGGATCCACCAATGGAGAGCAAATTAATATATCATTTTATTAAAACAAAACTAGATGAACAATGAATAAATATAATAGCATACATATACAATAAGCATCAAAAGATAATTAATTACCAGACTCCGGTCCTATTAATTGTTAAATAACAATTATGAAGCACTCTCCCCCCCGCTCAGCACAGCGCGATGTGTGCTGAGCGAGGGGGGGGGGACCGATCATTTCACCCAGTGGGTGAAATGAGCGACCTGCTAGATTGTGCCTGCACGCAGGCTAATTTAGCACTGGGGATAGCGATGTGCCGGGACGCACATTGCTATCGCTGTGGGGCATACACACGGAGAGATCTGTGCTTAAAATCTAGGCAATCTGGTCAGATTGTGAGCACTGATCTCTCCGTGTGTACCCCCTTTAGTCTTTGCTACAAACATTCCTTAACCATGCAACTCTTTCATACAGGAATTGGTTACTTTTCAATAATATAGTAAATCAAGAGCTATAATAAACAATTTTTACTATAACTGTATGATTTAATCTTAAACATAACACAATAATAGGTACAAGATTACACAAGCAGTCAGGGACGGATTGGCCTTTAAAGTTCCCGGGGGGCCGACTGCCCTGTGGGGTGGATTGCTGCATGTGTCTCAGCCCCGGTAACGTGTCACTCAGCACTATACCTGGCAGCCGCCAGCAACTATCAGCTTGGGGGAGCTCTGACACTGCGATTATAGGCTTTCATCTCACGTGTCAGAGCTCCTCCAGTCACCAGCCACAACACTCCCACACGGTGAGTGATATCTCTCATCTCCTGCTCTCTCAGCCCTCTCATTCTCTGCTACACTCCCGACCCCGTCTCACACACACTCCTACCCCCCATCGGCAAGCCACCCCACCCCCCACTCATGGTGTAATGTGAGTATCGGACGACGCTGCGCAGCGTAATGTGCACAACGGATGCCTATTGAAAAAAAGGCCTATAAGCGGCACCTAATAGCAGTGCCTCTGGGACAGGGGTGTGCTTTTAGCCCATATGAAAGCACACCCCTGTCACTAGAGATGAGCGGGTTCGGTTCCTCTGAATCCGAACCCGCCCGAACTTCAGGTTTTTTACACGGGTCCGAGCAGGCTCGGATCTTCCCGCCTTGCTCGGCTAACCCGAGCGCGCCCGAACGTCATCATCACGCTGTCGGATTCTCGCGAGGCTCGGATTCTATCGCGAGACTCGGATTCTATATAAGGAGCCGCGCGTCGCCGCCATTTTCACACGTGCATTGAGAGTCATAGGGAGAGGACGTGGCTGGCGTCCTCTCCGTTTAGAGAAGAGAGAGACACAGTATTTTCGGGGAGCATTATTAGAAGGAGTACTACTGTATACTACTATAATACTACTTGCTGAAGTGATATTTTATTTATAGATTAGATAGTGTGACTGTAAGTGTATTATCTGACTTGTGGGGGAGACACTGACAGTGGGGAGCAGTTAGAGTCTGAGAGAAGGACTCAGGAGTACATATAACGTACAGTGCACACTTTTGCTGCCAGAGTCAGTGCCACACTGCCATTGTTGTGACCACACTGACCACCAGTATAATAATATATTTTGTGATTGTCTGCTTAGGCCTCGGAGTACTAGTTGCAAGTTGCAACGTGACCTGTCCTGAAGTGACCACCAGTTTAATAATCAATCACCACCAGTTTAATATATATATATATATATATAATTGTATATAATATATATATATATATAATATTGTATACCACCTACCCGTGGTTTTTTTTTTTTTTTCATTCTTCTTTATACATACTACTATAGTAGCTTACTGTAGCAGTCTGCGGTGCTGTGCTGACCTGACAGTGTCCAGCAGGTCCGTCATCAGTCATTACATAATAAATATATATAGTACCTGTCCGGCTGCAGTACTAGTGATATTATATTGATTTCATCTCATTATCAATAATTTATCATCCAGTCTAGACTCTATATTAGCAGCAGACACAGTACGTTAGTCCACGGCTGTAGCTACCTCTGTGTCGGCACTCGGCAGTCCATCCATAATTGTTTACCACCTACCCGTGGTTTTTTTTTTCTTTCTTTCTTCTTTGTACATACTACTATAGACTGAGTATAGTAGCTTACTGTAGCAGTCTGCGGTGCTGCTGAGCTGACAGTGTCCAGCAGGTCCGTCATCAGTCATCATTACCTAATAAATATATTATCTACCTGTCCGGCTGCAGTACTAGTGATATTATATATACATACATATATATATTGATTTCATCTCATTATCAATCATCCAGTCTATATTAGCAGCAGACACAGTACGTTAGTCCACGGCTGTAGCTACCTCTGTGTCGGCACTCAGCAGTCCATCCATAATTGTATACCACCTACGCGTGGTTTTTTTTTTCTTTCTTCTTTGTACATACTACTATAGTATAGTAGCTTACTGTAGCAGTCTGCGGTGCTGCTGAGCTGACAGTGTCCAGCAGGTCCGTCATCAGTCATCATTACCTAATAAATATATTATCTACCCGTCCGGCTGCAGTACTAGTGATATTATATATACATACATATATATATTGATTTCATCTCATTATCAATCATCCAGTCTATATTAGCAGCAGACACAGTACGTTAGTCCACGGCTGTAGCTACCTCTGTGTCGGCACTCGGCAGTCCATCCATAATTGTATACCACCTACCCGTGTTTTTTTTTTTTTCTTTCTTCTTTGTACATACTACTATAGTATAGTAGCTTACTGTAGCAGTCTGCGGTGCTGCTGAGCTGACAGTGTCCAGCAGGTCCGTCATCAGTCATCATTACCTAATAAATATATTATCTACCTGTCCGGCTGCAGTACTAGTGATATTATATATACATACATATATATATATTGATTTCATCTCATTATCAATCATCCAGTCTATATTAGCAGCAGACACAGTACGTTAGTCCACGGCTGTAGCTACCTCTGTGTCGGCACTCGGCAGTCCATCCATAATTGTATACCACCTACCCGTGGTTTTTTTTTTTTCTTCTTTGTACATACTACTATAGTATAGTAGCTTACTGTAGCAGTCTGCGGTGCTGCTGAGCTGACAGTGTCCAGCAGGTCCGTCATCAGTCATCATTACCTAATAAATATATTATCTACCTGTCCGGCTGCAGTACTAGTGATATTATATATACATACATATATATATTGATTTCATCTCATTATCAATCATCCAGTCTATATTAGCAGCAGACACAGTACGTTAGTCCACGGCTGTAGCTACCTCTGTGTCGGCACTCGGCAGTCCATCCATAATTGTATACCACCTACCCGTGTTTTTTTTTTTTCTTTCTTCTTTGTACATACTACTATAGTATAGTAGCTTACTGTAGCAGTCTGCGGTGCTGCTGAGCTGACAGTGTCCAGCAGGTCCGTCATCAGTCATCATTACCTAATAAATATATTATCTACCTGTCCGGCTGCAGTACTAGTGATATTATATATACATACATATATATATATTGATTTCATCTCATTATCAATCATCCAGTCTATATTAGCAGCAGACACAGTACGTTAGTCCACGGCTGTAGCTACCTCTGTGTCGGCACTCGGCAGTCCATCCATAATTGTATACCACCTACCCGTGGTTTTTTTTTTTCTTTCTTCTTTGTACATACTACTATAGTATAGTAGCTTACTGTAGCAGTCTGCGGTGCTGCTGAGCTGACAGTGTCCAGCAGGTCCGTCATCAGTCATCATTACCTAATAAATATATTATCTACCTGTCCGGCTGCAGTACTAGTGATATTATATATACATACATATATATATATATATATTGATTTCATCTCATTATCATCCAGTCTATATTAGCAGCAGACACAGTACGGTAGTCCACGGCTGTAGCTACCTCTGTGTCGGCACTCGGCAGTCCATCCATAAGTATACTAGTATCCATCCATCTCCATTGTTTACCTGAGGTGCCTTTTAGTTGTGCCTATTACAATATGGAGAACAAAAATGTTGAGGTTCCAAAATTAGGGAAAGATCAAGATCCACTTCCACCTCGTGCTGAAGCTGCTGCCACTAGCCATGGCCGAGACGATGAAATGCCAGCAACGTCGTCTGCCAAGGCCGATGCCCAATGGCATAGTACAGAGCATGTCAAATCCAAAACACCAAATATCAGTAAAAAAAGGACTCCAAAACCAAAAATAAAATTGTCGGAGGAGAAGCGTAAACTTGCCAATATGCCATTTACCACACGGAGTGGCAAGGAACGGCTGAGGCCCTGGCCTATGTTCATGGCTAGTGGTTCAGCTTCACAGGAGGATGGAAGCACTCAGCCTCTCGCTAGAAAACTGAAAAGACTCAAGCTGGCAAAAGCACCGCAAAGAACTGTGCGTTCTTCGAAATCCCAAATCCACAAGGAGAGTCCAATTGTGTCGGTTGCGATGCCTGACCTTCCCAACACTGGACGTAAAGAGCATGCGCCTTCCACCATTTGCACGCCCCCTGCAAGTGCTGGAAGGAGCACCCGCAGTCCAGTTCCTGATAGTCAGATTGAAAATGTCAGTGTTGAAGTACACCAGGATGAGGAGGATATGGGTGTTGCTGGCGCTGGGGAGGAAATTGACAAGGAGGATTCTGATGGTGAGGTGGTTTGTTTAAGTCAGGCACCCGGGGAGACACCTGTTGTCCGTGGGAGGAATAGGGCCGTTGACATGCCTGGTGAAAATACCCAAAAAATCAGCTCTTCGGTGTGGAAGTATTTCAACAGAAATGCGGACAACATTTGTCAAGCCGTGTGTTGCCTTTGTCAAGCTGTAATAAGTAGGGGTAAGGACGTTAACCAACTCGGAACATCCTCCCTTATACGTCACCTGCAGCGCATTCATAATAAGTCAGTGACAAGTTCAAAAACTTTGGGTGACAGCGGAAGCAGTCCACTGACCAGTAAATCCCTTCCTCTTGTAACCAAGCTCACGCAAACCACCCCACCACCAACTCCCTCAGTGTCAATTTCCTCCTTCCCCAGGAATGCCAATAGTCCTGCAGGCCATGTCACTGGCAATTCTGACGAGTCCTCTCCTGCCTGGGATTCCTCCGATGCATCCTTGCGTGTAACGCCTACTGCTGCTGGCGCTGCTGTTGTTGCTGCTGGGAGTCGATGGTCATCCCAGAGGGGAAGTCGGAAGACCACTTGTACTACTTCCAGTAAGCAATTGACTGTCCAACAGTCCTTTGCGAGGAAGATGAAATATCACAGCAGTCGTCCTGCTGCAAAGCGGATAACTGAGGCTTTGGCATCCTGGGTGGTGAGAAACGTGGTTCCAGTATCCATCATTACTGCAGAGCCAACTAGAGACTTGTTGGAGGTACTGTGTCCCCGGTACCAAATACCATCTAGGTTCCATTTCTCTAGGCAGGCGATACCGAAAATGTACACAGACCTCAAAAAAAGAGTCACCAGTGTCCTAAAAAATGCAGCTGTACCCAATGTCCACTTAACCACGGACATGTGGACAAGTGGAGCAGGGCAGGGTCAGGACTATATGACTGTGACAGCCCACTGGGTAGATGTATGGACTCCCGCCGCAAGAACAGCAGCGGCGGCACCAGTAGCAGCATCTCGCAAACGACAACTCTTTCCTAGGCAGGCTACGCTTTGTATCACCGGTTTCCAGAATACGCACACAGCTGAAAACCTTTTACGGCAACTGAGGAAGATCATCGCGGAATGGCTTACCCCAATTGGACTCTCCTGTGGATTTGTGGCATTGGACAACGCCAGCAATATTGTGTGTGCATTAAATATGGGCAAATTCCAGCACGTCCCATGTTTTGCACATACCTTGAATTTGGTGGTGCAGAATTTTTTAAAAAACGACAGGGGCGTGCAAGAGATGCTGTCGGTGGCCAGAAGAATTGCGGGACACTTTCGGCGTACAGGCACCACGTACAGAAGACTGGAGCACCACCAAAAACTACTGAACCTGCCCTGCCATCATCTGAAGCAAGAAGTGGTAACGAGGTGGAATTCAACCCTCTATATGCTTCAGAGGTTGGAGGAGCAGCAAAAGGCCATTCAAGCCTATACAATTGAGCACGATATAGGAGGTGGAATGCACCTGTCTCAAGTGCAGTGGAGAATGATTTCAACGTTGTGCAAGGTTCTGATGCCCTTTGAACTTGCCACACGTGAAGTCAGTTCAGACACTGCCAGCCTGAGTCAGGTCATTCCCCTCATCAGGCTTTTGCAGAAGAAGCTGGAGACATTGAAGGAGGAGCTAACACGGAGCGATTCCGCTAGGCATGTGGGACTTGTGGATGGAGCCCTTAATTCGCTTAACAAGGATTCACGGGTGGTCAATCTGTTGAAATCAGAGCACTACATTTTGGCCACCGTGCTCGATCCTAGATTTAAAGCCTACCTTGGATCTCTCTTTCCGGCAGACACAAGTCTGCTAGGGTTGAAAGACCTGCTGGTGAGAAAATTGTCAAGTCAAGCGGAACGCGACCTGTCAACATCTCCTCCTTCACATTCTCCCGCAACTGGGGGTGCGAGGAAAAGGCTCAGAATTCCGAGCCCACCCGCTGGCGGTGATGCAGGGCAGTCTGGAGCGACTGCTGATGCTGACATCTGGTCCGGACTGAAGGACCTGACAACGATTACGGACATGTCGTCTACTGTCACTGCATATGATTCTCTCACCATTGAAAGAATGGTGGAGGATTATATGAGTGACCGCATCCAAGTAGGCACGTCACACAGTCCGTACTTATACTGGCAGGAAAAAGAGGCAATTTGGAGGCCCTTGCACAAACTGGCTTTATTCTACCTAAGTTGCCCTCCCACAAGTGTGTACTCCGAAAGAGTGTTTAGTGCCGCCGCTCACCTTGTCAGCAATCGGCGTATGAGGTTACATCCAGAAAATGTGGAGAAGATGATGTTCATTAAAATTAATTATAATCAATTCCTCCGTGGAGACATTGACCAGCAGCAATTGCCTCCACAAAGTACACAGGGAGCTGAGATGGTGGATTCCAGTGGGGACGAATTGATAATCTGTGAGGAGGGGGATGTACACGGTGATATATCGGAGGATGATGATGAGGTGGACATCTTGCCTCTGTAGAGCCAGTTTGTGCAAGGAGAGATTAATTGCTTCTTTTTTGGTGGGGGTCCAAACCAACCCGTCATTTCAGTCACAGTCGTGTGGCAGACCCTGTCACTGAAATGATGGGTTGGTTAAAGTGTGCATGTCCTGTTTATACAACATAAGGGTGGGTGGGAGGGCCCAAGGACAATTCCATCTTGCACCTCTTTTTTCTTTAATTTTTCTTTGCGTCATGTGCTGTTTGGGGAGGGTTTTTTGGAAGGGACATCCTGCGTGACACTGCAGTGCCACTCCTAGATGGGCCCGGTGTTTGTGTCGGCCTCTAGGGTCGCTTATCTTACTCACACAGCTACCTCATTGCGCCTCTTTTTTTCTTTGCGTCATGTGCTGTTTGGGGAGGGTTTTTTGGAAGGGACATCCTGCGTGACACTGCAGTGCTACTCCTAGATGGGCCCGGTGTTTGTGTCGGCCACTAGGGTCGCTTATCTTACTCACACAGCTACCTCATTGCGCCTCTTTTTTTCTTTGCGTCATGTGCTGTTTGGGGAGGGTTTTTTGGAAGGGACATCCTGCGTGACACTGCAGTGCCACTCCTAGATGGGCCCGGTGTTTGTGTCGGCCACTAGGGTCGCTTATCTTACTCACACAGCTACCTCATTGCGCCTCTTTTTTTCTTTGCGTCATGTGCTGTTTGGGGAGGGTTTTTTGGAAGGGACATCCTGCGTGACACTGCAGTGCCACTCCTAGATGGGCCCGGTGTTTGTGTCGGCCACTAGGGTCGCTTATCTTACTCACACAGCTACCTCATTGCGCCTCTTTTTTTCTTTGCGTCATGTGCTGTTTGTGGAGGGTTTTTTGGAAGGGACATCCTGCGTGACACTGCAGTGCCACTCCTAGATGGGCCCGGTGTTTGTGTCGGCCACTAGGGTCGCTTATCTTACTCACACAGCTACCTCATTGCGCCTCTTTTTTTCTTTGCGTCATGTGCTGTTTGGGGAGGGTTTTTTGGAAGGGACATCCTGCGTGACACTGCAGTGCCACTCCTAGATGGGCCCGGTGTTTGTGTCGGCCACTAGGGTCGCTTATCTTACTCACACAGCTACCTCATTGCGCCTCTTTTTTTCTTTGCGTCATGTGCTGTTTGGGGAGGGTTTTTTGGAAGGGACATCCTGCGTGACACTGCAGTGCCACTCCTAGATGGGCCCGGTGTTTGTGTCGGCCACTAGGGTCGCTTATCTTACTCACACAGCTACCTCATTGCGCCTCTTTTTTTCTTTGCGTCATGTGCTGTTTGGGGAGGGTTTTTTGGAAGGGAAATCCTGCGTGACACTGCAGTGCCACTCCTAGATGGGCCCGGTGTTTGTGTCGGCCACTAGGGTCGCTTATCTTACTCACACAGCTACCTCATTGCGCCTCTTTTTTTCTTTGCGTCATGTGCTGTTTGGGGAGGGTTTTTTGGAAGGGAAATCCTGCGTGACACTGCAGTGCCACTCCTAGATGGGCCCGGTGTTTGTGTCGGCCACTAGGGTCGCTTATCTTACTCACACAGCTACCTCATTGCGCATCTTTTTTTCTTTGCGTCATGTGCTGTTTGGGGAGGGTTTTTTGGAAGGGACATCCTGCGTGACACTGCAGTGCCACTCCTAGATGGGCCCGGTGTTTGTGTCGGCCACTAGGGTCGCTTATTTTACTCACACAGCTACCTCATTGCGCCTCTTTTTTTCTTTGCGTCATGTGCTGTTTGGGGAGGGTTTTTTGGAAGGGACATCCTGCGTGACACTGCAGTGCCACTCCTAGATGGGCCCGGTGTTTGTGTCGGCCACTAGGGTCGCTTATCTTACTCACACAGCTACCTCATTGCGCCTCTTTTTTTCTTTGCGTCATGTGCTGTTTGGGGAGGGTTTTTTGGAAGGGACATCCTGCGTGACACTGCAGTGACACTCCTAGATGGGCCCGGTGTTTGTGTCGGCCACTAGGGTCGCTTAGCTTAGTCATCCAGCGACCTAGGTGCAAATTTTAGGACTAAAAATAATATTGTGAGGTGTGAGGTATTCAGAATAGACTGAAAATGAGTGTAAATTATGGTTTTTGAGGTTAATAATACTTTGGGATCAAAATGACCCCCAAATTCTATGATTTAAGCTGTTTTTTAGTGTTTTTTGAAAAAAACACCCGAATCCAAAACACACCCGAATCCGACAAAAAAAAATCGGTGAGGTTTTGCCAAAACGCGGTCGAACCCAAAACACGGCCGCGGAACCGAACCCAAAACCAAAACCCGAAAAATTTCCGGCGCTCATCTCTACCTGTCACTATGGCTGGTGTGATTGGGCATTGGCTGGCTGATGCGAGTATTAGACATCCCCCCCACTCTCCGAGCTTATACCTGCGGTGGCTGATAATGAGCACCCCCAGCTGGACTGGAGTTTACAGACGCAGTGTGCGCATCCAGTGCTGGCCCTACATATACTCAGACTACGCGGTCGAGTAAGGCGCCGCACATAGAGGGTGCTCCGGCTTCGTACCGCAATTTCAATTGAGTGTGTCGTTGACAGGCAGTGACAGTTCGTGCTGTGCTGCTGCTGCGGACGCACCTGTCCTCCCCCCTCCCCTCCTGTGTAGTGCCGCATGATTGTGCATATGTAATGAGCGGTGGAGCATCATGACATCATGCCCCTCATTACATATGCACAAACTGGGCTGGGGCAGGATGCTGCTGCAGCATGGAGCTGGCCCAGGCCGCTGCCCGCCTTACCGCTCAGCCTCTGGCACTCATGGGGATGGTCTGAGTTTTCTAATTTTCATAATTCAGCAGCAGCCAGTAGGTTAGGTATTATTAATCTCTGTTGCCTGGCACAGCTGACACACAGCTAGTAATCACACTGTATACAGTCAGTCACAGACAGTCATAGTCATTATAGTGCACTCCTTGAGCTGGAGGGCACTATAGGGATCATTCCGAGTTGATCGCAGCCAGCAACTTTTGCTGCTGCTGCTATCAACTAATCCCCACCTATGGGGGAGTGTATTTTAGCATAGCAGGGCTGTGATCTCTTGTGCAGCCCTGCTAAGCTAAAAAAAATTTCCTGCAAAACAAGACTAGGCCTACAGCTACTTACCCAGTGCGATGGATCCAGCGATGAAGGTCCCGGTCCTGACGTCAGACATCCGCACTCCATTAGCCTGGACACACCTGCGTTCTTCTTACCACTTCCCGAAAACGGCCTCCAACGGTGAGTATCCGCCCCGTATAGCCTCTCCGCTGACAATCTTCTCTCCGTCCAGCGCTGCTTCTTTTTTTCACGCTAGGCGCTCCGTTGCCCGGCGACGTCTGTTGCTGGGAAACGGCGCGAGTGCGCAATGCGTACGCCGTGCATGTGCAGTTCTGAACAACCGCTGCGTGCGAACGGGTCAGAATGACCCCCTATATTGAATTATATTAATTTTAACAAGATGTACTTACTGCTGGCTGGCTTATTATACCAAAAGGAAGGCACCACATTTACTAATATTAATTTTAACATGATGTCTCTGCTGGCTTATTAACCATGTCTACCCCTCATGTTTACAAATTTGGATAAGCTCAGCCCAGTGTTTTATAGCCATCCCAGTGCGCTTTAAGCTTTTTTGTGTGGGTATTGGGGGGGGGGGGGGGGGCCGCCAAAATCTTAATTCACTTACTAAAAAATGTAGGCTTGGGCCGGCCCCGGGCACATCGTATGCCAGGAGAGCAGGGCTGCAGTGGAGGTCCTGCCGGTGGAACCCGCTCAGCAAGGGTATGCATTTCAGGGAATCGCCGTCAAGGAGAGGCACTCTTCCCGCTCTGCTACCCGGCTGCTGAGTCCACCCTTACTGCCGCTGTGCTTGTCAAACTGACAGGCAGCGGCGCGTGCAATGTGAACAGCGGTGCCTGCTCGTTACTCATAGGAGATCTGGCTGGCTGTGTCCCAGTGGTGCAAGTAGAAAAAATTAGTTACGGGTACTGTGTGAAAATGGGTGTGACCAAATGCCACATGGGGCGTGGCTAATGAAAATGGGGGCGTGATACACGTATGACCCCAATAGTGCCAGATACACGTTGCCCCACAGTGACAGATATACATTGCCCCACAGTGACAGATATACATTGCCCCACAGTGCCAGATACACATTGCCTCACTGTGCCAGATACACAAATGCCCCCAGAGTGCCAGATACACAAATGTCCCCAGAATGCCAGATACACATTGCCTCACAGTGCCAGATACATATTGCCTCACAGTGCCAGATACACATTGCCTCACAGTGCCAGATACACATTGCCCCACAGTGCCAGATACACAAATGCCCCCAGAGTGCCAGATATACATTGCCTCACAGTGTCAGATACACATTGCCCCACAGTGTCAGATACACATTGCCCCACAGTGCCAGATACACAAATGTCCCCACTGTGTCAGATATACATTGCCCCCCAGTGCCAGATACAGAAATGCCCCCACAGTGCCAGATATGACCCCAGTGCCAGATACACAAGTATGCCCCCAGTGCCAGATATGCCCCAAGTGCCAGATACACTAGTATGCCCCCATTGCCAGATATGCCCTCAGTGTCAGATATGCCCCAGTGCCAGATACACATGTCTCCGCAGTGCCAGATATGGCCACAGTGCCAGATACACATGTCCCCCCCAGTGCCAGATACACATGTCCCCCCAGTGTCAGATATGCCCCCAGTGCCAGATACACATGTCCTTCCAGTGCCAGATATGCCCCCAGTGCCAGATATCCCCCAGTGCCAGGTACACAAGTCCCCCCCAGTGCCAGATATGCTCCCAGTGCCAGGTATACATGCCCCCCCAGTGCCATATATCCCCCAGTGCCAGGTACACAAGTCCCCCAGTGCCAGATATGCTTCCAGTGCCAGGTACACAAGTCCCCCCCAGTGCCAGATATGCTCCCAGTGCCAGGTATACATGCCCCCCCAGTGCCAGATATGCTCCAAGTGCCAGGTATACATGCCCCCCCAGTGCCAGATATCCCCCAGTGCCAGGTATAACATGACCCCCCCCCCCCAGTGCCAGATATCCCCCAGTGTCAGGAATACATGTGTCCCCCCCTCCCCTGCTCACCGCTGCCGTCTTGTCTGTGTGAGGGGAGGAGAGCGCAGCCTGCGCCTCTTCTTCCCCTCAGTCTCCGGCGGGTGTCTCAGTTTAATTCAGCGCCGATCCGTGAGCCAATCAGAGCTCGCACTGTGAGCTCTGATTGGCTCACGGATTGGCACTGAATTAAACTGAGACACCCGCCGGAGACTGAGGGGAAGGAGAGGCGCAGGCTGCACTCTCCTTCCCTCACATCAGCGGCGGGGACGGCGGGTGCGGCGGAGGGAGGGAAGAGGAGCGGCGGCCTGTCGGTGTGGGTACGGCGTACCCACGGCTAAATTCTTACGGGTACGCCGTACCCACCCGTACCCACACACTTGCACCACTGCTGTGTCCCCGGCGTCTGACCTGCTGGGTGGGTTTCAGCACCGGAGCCTGCCATGCTGCTGCAGGGTTTCCGGAGACGGAGCCCCGAGCAGCTTTAAAGAAGACCGGAATGGGTGAGGAGACTTTACAGTTCGTCAGCTGCGGAGACTCCATAGCATGATGTTGTAACTGCTATGCAGGGCCGGCTCCAGGCATGTTCGAATAGAGCAGCCGCGCAGTGCACAACCCTTTATGGGCGCAGCATGCTGGCGCCGCCATATTCGAGCCTAGAGCCAGCCTGCTGCCCTACACTGTTCTAATCTGTGCTCGCTGTGCAGCGCCAGCATCTGACATCAGATGTCAGCGCCGCGCAGTGCGCAAAGCACACACTGAATAGTTTAGCAAGTCCACCCACCCACAGCCCACAGCACTCCCCCTCCCAGCACAGCAGGTAGGTACTGTGGGGGTATTTATGTATCTGGCACTGTGGGGGAATATTGGGCACTCTGGGGGCAGTTATGTATCAGGCACTGAGGGGGCATTTCTGACACTGTGGGGACATTTATGTATCATGCACTGAGGGGGCATTTATGTATCTGTCACTGTGGGGGCAGTTATGTATCAGGCACTGAGGGGGCATTTCGGACACTGTGGGGGCATTTATGCATCTGGCACTGCTGGGGGGCATATCATGTGTAGCTGGCACTGCTGGGCGGCATATCATGTCTATCTGGCACTGCTCGCGGGCATATCATGTCTATCTGGCATTGCTGGGGGCATATCATGTGAAGCTGGCACTGTTGGGGGCATATCATGTGTAGCCGGCACTGCTGGGGGGCATATCATGTGTAGCTGGCACTGCTGGGGGGCATATCATGTCTATCTGGCACTGCTAGGGGGCATATCATGTCTATTTGGCACTGCTGGGGGGCATATCATGTGTAGTTGGCACTGCTGGGGGCATATCATGTGTAGCTGGCACTGTTGGGGGGCATATCATGTGTAGCTGGGACTGCTGGTGGGCATATCATGTCTATCTGGCACTGCTGGGGGGCATATCATGTCTATCTGGCACTGCTGGGGGCATATCATGTGTAGCTGGCACTGCTGGGGGGCATATCATGTGTAGCTGCCACTGCTGGGTGGCATATCATGTCTATCTGGCACTGCTGGGGGGCATATCATGTGTAGCTGGCACTGCTGGGGGCATATCATGTGTAGCTGGCACTGCTGGGGGGCATATCATGTGTAGCTGCCACTGCTGGGGGGCATATCATGTCTATCTGGCACTGCTGGGGGCATATCATGTGTAGCTGGCACTGCTGGGGGGCATATCATGTGTAGCTGCCACTGCTGGGGGGCATATCATGTGTATCTGGCACTGCTGGGGGGCATATCATGTGTAGCTGGCACTGCTGGGGGTATATCATGTCTATCTGGCACTGCTCGCGGGCATATCATGTCTATCTGGCACTGCTCGCGGGCATATCATGTCTATTTGGCACTGCTGGGGGCATATCATGTGATGTGTAGCTGGCACTATTGCTGGAACCGCTGGGGGGCATATCATGTCTATCTGGCACTTCTCGCAGCATATCATGTCTATCTGGCACTGATGTGGGCATATCATGTGTAGCTGGTACTGTTGGAGGCATATCATGTGTAGCTGGCACTGCAGGGGGGCATATCACGTGTAGCTGGCACTGCTGGGGGGCATATCATGTCTATCTGGCACTGCTCGCAGCATATCATGTCTATCTGGCACTGCTGGGGGCATATCATGTGTAGCTGGCACTTTTTGGGGCATATCATGTGTAGCTGACACTGCTGGGGGGAATATCATGTCTATCTGGCACTGCCGGGGGGCATATCATGTCTATCTGGCACTGCTCGTGGCATATCATGTGTAGCTGGCACTGCTGGGGGCATATCATGTGTAGCTGGCACTATTGGGGGGCATATCATGTGTAGCTGGCACTGCTGGGGAGCATATCATGTCTATCTGGCACTGCTGGGGGGCATATCATGTCTATCTGGTACTGCTGGGGGGCATATCATGTGTAGCTGACACTGCTGGGGGGAATATCATGTCTATCTGGCACTGCTGAGGGGCATATCATGTCTATCTGGCACTGCTGGGGGGCATATTATGTGTAGTTTGCACTGCTGGGGGCATATCATGTGTAGCTGGCACTGCTGGGGGGCATATCATGTGTAGCTGGCACTGCTAAGGGGCATATCATGTGTTGCTGGCACCGCTGGGGGGCACATCATGTCTATCTGGCACTGCTGGGGGCATATGATGTGTAGCTGGCACTGTTGGGGGGCATATCATGTGTAGTTGGCACTGCTGGGGGCATATCATGTGTAGCTGGCACTGCTGGGGGGCATATCATGTGTAGCTGGCACTGCTGAGGGGCATATCATGTGTTGCTGGAACCGCTGGGGGGCATATCATGTCTATCTGGCACTGCTCGCGGGCATATCATGTGATGTGTAGCTGGCACTGTTGGGGCATATCATGTGTAGCTGGCACTGCTGGGGGGCATATCATGTGTAGCTGGCACTGCTGAGGGGCATATCATGTGTTGCTGGAACCGCTGGTGGGCATATCATGTGTATCCGGCACTGCTCGCGGGCATATCATGTCTATCTGGCACTGCTGAGGGCATATTATGTGATGTGTTGCTGGCACTGTTGGGGACATATCATGTGTAGCTGGCACTGCTGAGGGGCATATCATGTGTAGCTGGGACTGCTGGGGGGCATGTCATGTCTTTCTGGCACTGCTGGGGGGCATATCATGTCTATCTGGCACTGCTGGGGGCATACCATGTGTTGCTGGCACTGCTGGTGGGCATATCATGTGTAGCTGCCACTGCTGGGGGGCATATCATGTCTATCTGGCACTGCTGGGGGGCATATCATGTGTAGCTGGCACTGTTGGGGGGCATATCATGTGTAGATGGCACTGCTGGGGGGCATATCATGTGTAGCTGGCACTGCTGAGGGGCATATCATGTGTTGCTGGAACCGCTGGGGGGCATATCATGTCTATCTGGCACTGCTCTGGGCATATTATGTGATGTGTTGCTGGCACTGTTGGGGGCATATCATGTGTAGCTGGCACTGCTGGGGGGCATAGCATGTGTAGCTGGCACTGCTGGGGGGCATGTCATGTCTTTCTGGCACTGCTGGGAGGCATATCATGTCTATCTGGCACTGCTGGGGGCATATCATGTGTAGCTGGCACTGCTGGTGGGCATATCATGTGTAGCTGCTACTGCTGGGGGGCACAGCAGCAGTGTCTCCTCTCCGTGACACTGCTGCTGTGTGTGGGTAACGCAGGATTCCTGTCCGGGGACGCCCGGTAGACGGACCAACCCACTGGAGAGGTAATTGTTCATTTACGGACTCACTGGCCCCCTCATGTGATCCCACATTGGAACCTGTCACATCACACTTCTTCATGCATCAATACTGAGCAGTAGGAACGGCAGCTAATACCTGGTATGGATTTTGGACGTTAATACATCACACTTACAGAGGCAGTTCTGTGAAAGTCCAACATACTGCTGACACTGTGAGACACCGGACTGTGTTATCCTTAATGCAATATGTCTGTTTATCATTATTTTTACTAATTAACATTATATTTTAAATAAACCTGCTGTCTTTTTATATTGATACATTGGCTCTCTCCTTTGTTATTTGAATCCTTCTGAAATTCAGCGCAGCCAGTTCTCTTTTTCAGTCTATGCCTCCACACTATTACACATATAGTTGCAGGCTGCGCAGTAATTCAGAGGGCTTCTGATATATACATATATTTATCACATTGAGGCGCTTTTTCACAGTTAAATTTGTTTGCTTTTGGTCTTTTGCTATTCGTTGTGTTTTTTTCTGTTAGCTGCCTTAAATAGATATAATTGTTTAGATTCTTTGATCTGTATTGAAAGTATTTTTTGTTATGGCGGACTTGACTTGCCTATCAGAATGTGCTAAGAGGAGACGGTGCTATGAGGCGAATTTTAATAAAGATCCTGAGACCCACACTGCCCCTATGATTCAGAATGACCAAGAAAGAGAATTTAATACTCTCTTTTATAAACTTGAAGACCTTATGAAAACAGAAACCCGTCACTGGTGGGACATGGTCACCCTACAGAAATATATTAAGAATAAGAAAATTCCTAGAGGTCTCAGGATCTTTAAAACTCTCTCCTTTGTTGATGATCCCACACTAAAATCTAAATGGGAATCAACGTTGGATGATTGTTCATTCGCATTAATGGAATTATTGGTAAATTTTCGTAAAGATAAAACCTTATCACTTGCACAAGAGATTGAGGAAACTAAGACACGTTTGAATAATTACTCAGATCATCCACAATTCCAATATAATGATTCTAAATTGAATCATAAAATAGAAGCATATGAGAAAGAGGTGATTGAGGGTAAAAACAAGAAATATATGAGGGACACTGAGGATTATAATCTGAATAAAGTCCGCAGTTATAATAAGAATTTTCAATCAGTTAATAGAGGGAGATCCAGAAGTACCTCCAATAAGGGATCCTTCAAAAATGGGAGAAATTATAATAGCAGGACGCCCAATAGATATCAGAAGTCTCAACCAGGTGGTGACAACACCACTATTGTCACATCCGGATATGAGTATAGACAGTCTCTTTCTAACAAAGCCCCCTTAGCTGATCCTTCTGTGAGGCCCAAAACCTCCACTTATACACACTCTCCTCCCAAAACTGGACAAGCAGTGAACAAGTCCAATCATTTTTTAGAAAAGGATCCGAATACTCTGAAATACAGACTTCCGTATCACACACTCAGTCGTTACGACGTTCTAAGAATAGACTCTCCCAAAAGAGGAAGGGAAGAAAGTACAGAGGATGCAGAGGAGGCGTTAGGTTACAAAGAAAAAAAGCGAGACTTGAGATCATAAGTCAAACTAATATTTTCAATCTATCCTCCTCACAAATTAGTCAATCAGAAGCTCAATTATTAGCTAAGGGTCTTAAATATGCCCCCTCCAAACCACCGGACTTCTTTAATTTATTTGTGGAACTTAATTCCTATGTGCGCACGTTAACTCGCAAGAGATACTTTGCCATTAAAAAACTTAAGAGACAGAAACAGGATGGCTCACCAATCATCTTAGATGATCAGGATAGAGCCAGCCTTGATATGTTAGAATCTTTACTCCTAGAAAATAACTCATCAACAACACAGATATACAATCATGAACGTTCCCTTAAATTTAGGAACAAATCACAATTCTTTCCTCATCACTACAAGAGTCCTCCCATTGATATTTTCTACAGAAAGACACTGGATGATTTCAATAACCTGTGTCAACGTGAACGAAAAAGACACAAATACAGACACAATCTCTCCGTTCAGGAGAGAATAGCTCTGCAGAAACTTGCTGGCAACCCCTCCCTTGTCATTAAGTCTGCAGACAAGGGGGGGGGTATTGTCATCCAGGATACTGAAGATTACCTAACTGAAGCTTATCGTCAGTTGAATGATGGGATCACTTACGTAAAGTTACCTGATAATCCCACACAGGACTTTCATAGATTATTAACAAATATGGTCAGAGAGGCCTTAGAGAAGGGTATCATTACGATAGAGGAACTCAGATATTTAATTCCTTCTCACCCTGTCACCCCTACCTATTATCACTTACCTAAGATTCACAAGTCACTCACGGCACCTCCTGGTCGTCCCATCATCTCTGGTGTGGGTTCCCTCACTTCTAATTTATCACATTTTGTTGATTATTTTTTACAGCCACTTGCCACTTCTTTACGTTCACACATTAAAGATACCACTTTTTTTCTTAACGCCATGTCCAATATTAATTGGAAAGATACATTTTTCTTTATGACCTGTGATGTACAGGCATTATATTCCAACATTCCACACCATAAGGGCACATCTGTGATTGCTGATTTTCTCCTAAAAACACACTCTATTGATCATGAATTACAGAAATTCATACTGGATTCAATTACCTTTATACTTTCACATAATTATTTCATTTTTAATAAATCATATTATTTGCAAAAACTTGGTACGGCCATGGGGACGAGGTTCGCGCCGAGCTTCGCCAACTTATACATGGGAGCCTACGAGCACATCCATGTCTGGGGGCGGAGCTTTGGCGCGGACCTCGTCTACTATGGCCGGTACATAGATGATTTATTTTTCATTTTTGATGGCGATATTTCTCTTTCTTCTCACTTTCTTGATTTATTAAATGATAATGATTTTAATTTACGGTTCACCGGCACTGCGCACCAATCTTCTATTTCTTTTCTTGATATTTCACTTAATATTGTAGAAGGCAGAATTTCTACTAAAACGTTCCGTAAGGCAGTTGATACCCTCAACTTTATACACTATAATAGTGCACACCATAAATCATGGCTTAACAATATTCCATTTGGACAACTTAGGCGTATGAAACGCAATTGTAGTGAGGATGTAGATTATCATTCTCAAGCAGATGAACTCTCCTCCTCATTTCTGAATCGGGGTTACCCTGTGGGGGTCATTAGAACTGCACGTGAAAGAGTTGACGCTCTAGATAGAAAAGATCTATTGCTACCTAGACACCACCCTTCTACGTTCCAATCAGATCAACCCCATTTTTTATCACAATTTAATTTTTCTTCATCAAAAATTAGAAACATTATTGGTAAAAATTATCCTATTCTCCTTACAGATCAGGCTCTTAGATCTGAATTGGAAAACACACCATCAGTTATATTTAAGAAATCCACCAATCTTCAACAATTCCTTGCCCCCAGTTTATTTATAGATAAAAGAAACCTGGGGGTCTCTTCAACCTCTGTGAACAATACCCAGTGGTTACCCAGAGTAGTAGGTTGTTTCAAATGTGGCGCAAGTCAATGCCTCACATGCTCCTACATTCAGAACAATTCCAAGACTTTTTCCTCCTCAGACTCATGTAATTTCGATATCTCTTCACATATTAATTGCAATAGCTCTTTTGTAATATATATACTCATATGCAAATGCAATTTAATCTATGTTGGTAGGACAACACGTAAATTAAAGATCAGATTTCTAGAGCACAAACGCAATATCCAGAAGGGCATGGTTTTCCATAGTGTTTCGCGACACTTTTTAGACAAACATCAGAAAAACCCCGAAGGCATTCGACTTATAGGTATTGAACACATCAAACCAACAGTAAGGGGTGGAGATAGATACAGAAAATTATGCCTCAGGGAGAATTACTGGATCCATAGATTGAGAACACTCACCCCTGATGGACTGAATGAAGCCATTGAATTTGACCACACATAAATCAGACATAGCTTAGGCTTTGTATTAGCCTGTCTGATCTATTGTTTGTATCATCTGGGTTCAATAGTATATAATAAATTATTACTGTTTTTTGTTGTTTAGGAACACCATATTCATGTAACTAGTGGGGGATTTTTTATGTAATTTTTTATGCAATTTTGACCATATGTAAAAAAATAAAATATTAAAATATAGAGATTATTATGTAAGCATCTATCATAATATACATTATTATCTCTTTTTTTAGGTTTTTTCTTCCTTTTTATCAATTTTGCATATAATAATCTTTTGATCAGTCCATTAATTTTATACATAATCCAAAAAAAAAAAAAAAAAAAAAAAAAAAAAAATTTTTTTTGTTTAGTATTAATCCTTTTTGGTCCTTATTTACATCTAAAACAATAGCCCAATATAAGCCTATGGACACATAGATAGATCTGCTACTATTTAATTTTTAGCGATAGAGATGATAAAGATGATATATTCCATCCAGTTCCTCTAAAGCTACTGTGCGTACCCAGTGGCGCATAGAGTTGTGTGATGTTCACTCACTGAAAATAGGAATGATACCGAGTTCGATTCCGACCTTAGTCCCTAGCTGACAATAGTTATTTTGAATTTAGAAGTTTGCTGGTTTTCTTCTATATATTCTTTATTATGTCCTTTATACGTTTTCTGTATAGATAAATGTCTCCTCTATATAAAAAATTGTCTAGGGGACATATATGAACCTTCTCTATATGTTAGACATATCACGTCAGAGTCCCACAATTGGAGATATAAAATAGAAATTAAATGATATTTCTTGTGGCAGTGCTTTCAACCCTACATAAGGGGTTAAATTTTGCAGTCTGCATATTAGAGAGATTATATTGATTCATGCCTCGATTACCATCATATGGGGCTTAGTATCTCATTCTTATTATGTTATTAGTTACTATATATATATTTTTATTGTCTATTGTCATTATTAATTTTAGATCTATTCTGTGTATATCTCTTTATATAAGTTTCTATGTATCTTAGTAGCAAGTCAAGTCCGCATCAGATATAAGTATACTACATTGTCAGGAGAGAGCCATATGGTTTTAATTGATTTTTGTTACTAATTGGATATTAAGTGCAGACAGCTGTTTTCTCTGGACCCACCACAGTTAAATACTGGGGAATCTGGAGGCAGGAAATCACCTTTGAAAAAGTCACGTGGAGCGTGACGAAACGCGTTAGGACCCGCCTCTTGAATACCTGTTCAGGTGTCTCATACGTGCTACCATCTCAGCACTCGTACTCCGGGCGGCTTTGAGATCTCCAATAGCCGCTGCCGTCACATACCACTACAGCCAGCTGATTCCCGAGCGGTGCCCGCTCTCCTCTCCGTGACACTGCTGCTGTGTGTGGGTAACGCAGGATTCCTGTCCGGGGACGCCCGGTAGACGGACCAACCCACTGGAGAGGTAATTGTTCATTTACGGACTCACTGGCCCCCTCATGTGATCCCACATTGGAACCTGTCACATCACACTTCTTCATGCATCAATACTGAGCAGTAGGAACGGCAGCTAATACCTGGTATGGATTTTGGACGTTAATACATCACACTTACAGAGGCAGTTCTGTGAAAGTCCAACATACTGCTGACACTGTGAGACACCGGACTGTGTTATCCTTAATGCAATATGTCTGTTTATCATTATTTTTACTAATTAACATTATATTTTAAATAAACCTGCTGTCTTTTTATATTGATACATTGGCTCTCTCCTTTGTTATTTGAATCCTTCTGAAATTCAGCGCAGCCAGTTCTCTTTTTCAGGGGGGCATATCATGTCTATCTGGCACTGCTGGGGGGCATATCATGTGTAGCTGGCACTGCTGGGGGCATATCATGTGTAGCTGGCACTGTTGGGGGCATATCATGTGTAGATGGCACTGCTGGGGGGCATATCATGTGTAGCTGGCTCTGCTGAGGGGCATATCATGTGTTGCTGGAACCGCTGGGGGGCATATCATGTCTATCTGGCACTGCTCGCAGGCATATCATGTCTATCTGGCACTGCTGGGGACATATTATGTGATGTGTTGCTGGCACTGTTGGGGGCATATCATGTGTAACTGGCACTGCTGGGGGGCATATCATGTGTAGCTGGCACTGCTGGGGGGCATGTCATGTCTTTCTGGCACTGCTGGGAGGCATATCATGTCTATCTGGCACTGCTGGGGGCATATCATGTGTAGCTGGCACTGCTGGTGGGCATATCATGTGTAGCTGCCACTGCTTGGGGGCATATCATGTCTATCTGGCACTGCTGGGGGGCATATCATGTGTAGCTGGCACTGCTGGGGGCATATCATGTGTAGCTGGCACTGTTGGGGGGGCATATCATGTGTAGATGGCATTGCTGGGGGGCATATCATGTGTAGCTGGCACTGCTGAGGGGCATATCATGTGTTGCTGGAACCGCTGAGGGGCATATCATGTTTATCTGGCACTGCTCGCGGGCATATCATGTCTATCTGGCACTGCTGGGGGCATATCATGTGATGTGTAGCTGGCACTATTGGGGGCATATCATGTGTAGCTGGCATTGCTGGGGGGGCATATCATGTGTAGCTGGCACTGCTGAGGGGCATATCATGTGTTGCTGGAACCGCTGGGGGGGCATATCATGTCTATCTGGTACTGCTGGGGGCATATCATGTGTAGCTGGCACTGCTGGGGGGCATATCACGTGTAGCTGGCACTGCTGGGGGGAATATCATGTCTATCTGGCAGTGCCGGGGGGCATATCATGTCTATCTGGCACTGCTCGTGGTATATCATGTGTAGCTGGCACTGCTGGGGGGAATATCATGTCTATCTGGCACTGCCGGGGGCATATGATGTGTAGCTGGCACTGTTGGGGGCATTTCATGTTTAGTTGGCACTGCTGGGGGCATATCATGTGTAGCTGGCACTGCTGGGGGGCATATCATGTGTAGCTGGCACTGCTGAGGGGCATATCATGTGTTGCTGGAACCGTTGGGGGGCATATCATGTCTATCTGGCACTGCTCGCGGGCATATCATGTCTATCTGGCACTGCTGGGGGCATATCATGTGATGTGTAGCTGGCACTGTTGGGGGCATATCATGTGTAGCTGGCACTGCTGGGGGGCATATCATGTGTAGCTGGCACTGCTGGGGGGCATGTCATGTCTTTCTGGCACTGCTGGGGGGCATATCATGTCTATCTGGCACTGCTGGGGGCATATCATGTGTAGCTGGCACTGCTGGGGGGCATATCATGTGTAGCTGCCACTGCTGGGGGCATATCATGTGTAGCTGGCACTGCTGGGGGGCATATCATGTGTAGCTGGCACTGCTGAGGGGCATATCATGTGTTGCTGGAACCGCTGGGGGGCATATCATGTCTATCTGGCACTGCTCGCGGGCATATCATGTGATGTGTAGCTGGCACTGTTGGGGGCATATCATGTGTAGCTGGCACTGCTGGGGGGCATATCATGTGTAGTTGGCACTGCTGGGGGCATATCATGTGTAGCTGGCACTGCTGGGGGGCATATCATGTGTAGCTGGCACTGCTGAGGGGCATATCATGTGTTGCTGGAACCGCTGGGGGGCATATCATGTCTATCTGGCACTGCTCGCGGGCATATCATGTGATGTGTAGTTGGCACTGTTGGGGGCATATCATGTGTAGCTGGCACTGCTGGGGGGCATATCATGTGTAGCTGGCACTGCTGAGGGGCATATCATGTGTTGCTGGAACCGCTGGGGGGCATATCATGTGTATCTGGCACTGCTCGCGGGCATATCATGTCTATCTGGCACTGCTGGGGGCATATTATGTGATGTGTTGCTGGCACTGTTGGGGGCATATCATGTGTAGCTGGCACTGCTGAGGGGCATATCATGTGTAGCTGGCACTGCTGGGGGGCATGTCATGTGTTGCTGGAACCGCTGGGGGGCATATCATGTGTATCTGGCACTGCTCGCGGGCATATCATGTCTATCTGGCACTGCTGGGGGCATATTATGTGATGTGTTGCTGGCACTGTTGGGGGCATATCATGTCTATCTGGCACTGCTCGCGGGCATATGATGTGATGTGTAGCTGGCACTGTTGGGGGCATATGATGTGTAGCTGGCACTGTTGGGGGGCATATCATGTCTATCTGGCACTGCTGGGGGCATACCATGTGTTGCTGGCACTGCTGGTGGGCATATCATGTGTAGCTGCCACTGCTGGGGGGCATATCATGTCTATCTGGCACTGCTGGGGGGCATATCATGTGTAGCTGGCACTGTTGGGGGGCATATCATGTGTAGATGGCACTGCTGGGGGGCATATCATGTGTAGCTGGCACTGCTGAGGGGCATATCATGTGTTGCTGGAACCGCTGGGGGGCATATCATGTCTATCTGGCACTGCTTTGGGCATATTATGTGATGTGTTGCTGGCACTGTTGGGGGCATATCATGTGTAGCTGGCACTGCTGGGGGGCATAGCATGTGTAGCTGGCACTGCTGGGGGGCATGTCATGTCTTTCTGGCACTGCTGGGAGGCATATCATGTCTATCTGGCACTGCTGGGGGCATATCATGTGTAGCTGGCACTGCTGGTGGGCATATCATGTGCAGCTGCCACTGCTGGGGGGCATATCATGTCTATCTGGCACTGCTGGGGGGCATATCATGTGTAGCTGGCACTGCTGGGGGCATATCATGTGTAGCTGGCACTGTTGGGGGGCATATCATGTGTAGATGGCACTGCTGGGGGGCATATCATGTGTAGCTGGCACTGCTGAGGGGCATATCATGTGTTGCTGGAACCGCTGGGGGGCATATCATGTCTATCTGGCACTGCTCGCAGGCATATCATGTCTATCTGGCACTGCTGGGGGCATATTATGTGATGTGTTGCTGGCACTGTTGGGGGCATATCATGTGTAACTGGCACTGCTGGGGGGCATATCATGTGTAGCTGGCACTGCTGGGGGGCATGTCATGTCTTTCTGGCACTGCTGGGAGGCATATCATGTCTATCTGGCACTGCTGGGGGCATATCATGTGTAGCTGGCACTGCTGGTGGGCATATCATGTGTAGCTGCCACTGCTGGGGGGCATATCATGTCTATCTGGCACTGCTGGGGGGCATATCATGTGTAGCTGGCACTGCTCGCGGGCATATCATGTGTTGCTGGAACCGCTGGGGGGCATATCATGTCTATCTGGCACTGCTCGCGGGCATATCATGTCTATCTGGCACTGCTTTGGGCATATTATGTGATGTGTTGCTGGCACTGTTGGGGGCATATCATGTGTAGCTGGCACTGCTGGGGGGCATAGCATGTGTAGCTGGCACTGCTGGGGGGCATGTCATGTCTTTCTGGCACTGCTGGGAGGCATATCATGTCTATCTGGCACTGCTGGGGGCATATCATGTGTAGCTGGCACTGCTGGTGGGCATATCATGTGTAGCTGCCACTGCTGGGGGGCATATCATGTCTATCTGGCACTGCTGGGGGGCATATCATGTGTAGTTGGCACTGCTGGGGGCATATCATGTGTAGCTGGCACTGTTGGGGGGCATATCATGTGTAGATGGCACTGCTGGGGGGCATATCATGTGTAGCTGGCACTGCTGAGGGGCAGTGACGTGCGGTGAGGTCACTGGTTGGGGAGGCACTGGCAGCTAATAAGCCCTCCCCCCCCCCCCTTCCCCACCTGAAAAAAAAAAAAAAAAAGTGTGGTCCCCCAACACACCAGTAAAACCAGCACTAGGCAGAACCAGCTAGGGGGAGTAATGCCATAGCAGGGGAGACACTCAGTGTGGGGTCCCCCTGCCATTACATTAATCTGCCCCCCAGCCAGTCAGCCCAGGGTTGGAATTACTCGGAAAGTGGGAACCCCAAAAAATAAAAATGGGGTCCCCCCTCCCGAGCAGTAACCAGCACTGGGCTGATAGCCCAGTGCTATGCCCCGCACCCCTGGTGGCGGTGGGTGCGGTATTCATTGTGTGTTAATATTGTTCTTTACAGGTGGCCTACAGGTCCCAGCAAGCCTGCCCCAGCATGCTGGCACTTGGAGAACCACAAGTGCCAGCATGCCCGGACACAAAGGGCCTGCTGGCACCTGTAGTCCACCTGCAAAGAATAGTAATATTGTTCTTTACAGGTAGCCTACAGGTCCCAGCAAGCCTGCCCCAGCATGCTGGCACTTGGAGAACCACAAGTGCCAGCATGCCCGGACATAAAGTGCCCGCTGGCACCTGTAGTCCACCTGTAAAGAAAATATTAAAATAAAAACACCACACTATCTTGAAAAAAAACTTTATTAAACTGGGTCTTCACCTGGGGGCGGCGGCCTTTAAGCTCTTTTGCGTGGCCGCCGCCTTCCCAGGGCTTCCGGCGTCTTCACCTGGGGGGGCGCCACCCCCCCAGGGCTTCCAGCGTCTTCACCTGGTGGGCGGCGGCTGCTAAGCTCTTTTGCATAGCCGCGGCCCAGCCAGGACTTCCGGCGTCTTCATTCTTCAGGAGCTCTTCACTGCTCCTCCTCCGCCGTCGGACTGACTCTCCTCCGCCTCGCGCTGACTTATATAAGTCAGCCGGCGGGGGCGGGGCGATGACGCGGCGTGCCTGATTGGCTCGCGGCGGCCATCTTGAATTTCAAAAATGACGCTGAGGCGCCATTTTTTAAACTGGAACCGTTCCGCTGCCAAACTCTGCAGAATAAAGGTAATTTCCGCCGCCGCACCACCGCCGCAACCCGCACCGCCGACGCCCGCTCCACCGCCGCATCCCGCCGCCCGCACCATCGCCGCATCCAGCCGCCCGCACCTCCTCCCCCGCGTCGCCCACACAGTGATTGACAGCGGATCCAGGGACGGATCCGCTGGCCAATCACTGTGGCCTCACTGACAGGGACGTGCTTTCATAGGTTGAAAGCACGTCCCTGTATGAAAGCGGCACCACTAATGGTGCCGCTTTCCCATATATTTCCAATGGGCTTTTACAGCCCAAGGCTAGTCCCCGCCCGTGCCCGCCCCCCGCTCCCCATACTTTCCACAGTGACAACGGGAGGCACCACGATCGGTGCCTCCCAAATACATAGAGAGGGGAGAAATGTAAAGAATAATATAAAGAAGATACATATGACACAGAATATGTGTCATATGCATCTTCTTAGTATTATCTTAATCATTATGACAGGGGAGGCACTGCCTCCCCTGCCTCCCCTGACTGCACGTCCCTGCTGAGGGGCATATCATGTGTTGCTGGAACCGCTGGGGGGCATATCATGTCTATCTGGCACTGCTCGCGGGCATATCATGTCTATCTGGCACTGCTGGGGGCATATTATGTGATGTGTTGCTGGCACTGTTGGGGGCATATCATGTGTAACTGGCACTGCTGGGGGGCATATCATGTGTAGCTGGCACTGCTGGGGGGCATGTCATGTCTTTCTGGCACTGCTGGGAGGCATATCATGTCTATCTGGCACTGCTGGGGGCATATCATGTGTAGCTGGCACTGCTGGTGGGCATATCATGTGTAGCTGCCACTGCTTGGGGGCATATCATGTCTATCTGGCACTGCTGGGGGGCATATCATGTGTAGCTGGCACTGCTGGGGGCATATCATGTGTAGCTGGCACTGTTGGGGGGGCATATCATGTGTAGATGGCATTGCTGGGGGGCATATCATGTGTAGCTGGCACTGCTGAGGGGCATATCATGTGTTGCTGGAACCGCTGAGGGGCATATCATGTTTATCTGGCACTGCTCGCGGGCATATCATGTCTATCTGGCACTGCTGGGGGCATATCATGTGATGTGTAGCTGGCACTATTGGGGGCATATCATGTGTAGCTGGCATTGCTGGGGGGGCATATCATGTGTAGCTGGCACTGCTGAGGGGCATATCATGTGTTGCTGGAACCGCTGGGGGGGCATATCATGTCTATCTGGTACTGCTGGGGGCATATCATGTGTAGCTGGCACTGCTGGGGGGCATATCACGTGTAGCTGGCACTGCTGGGGGGAATATCATGTCTATCTGGCAGTGCCGGGGGGCATATCATGTCTATCTGGCACTGCTCGTGGCATATCATGTGTAGCTGGCACTGCTGGGGGCATATCATGTGTAGCTGACACTGCTGGGGGGAATATCATGTCTATCTGGCACTGCCGGGGGCATATGATGTGTAGCTGGCACTGTTGGGGGCATTTCATGTTTAGTTGGCACTGCTGGGGGCATATCATGTGTAGCTGGCACTGCTGGGGGGCATATCATGTGTAGCTGGCACTGCTGAGGGGCATATCATGTGTTGCTGGAACCGTTGGGGGGCATATCATGTCTATCTGGCACTGCTCGCGGGCATATCATGTCTATCTGGCACTGCTGGGGGCATATCATGTGATGTGTAGCTGGCACTGTTGGGGGCATATCATGTGTATCTGGCACTGCTGGGGGGCATATCATGTGTAGCTGGCACTGCTGGGGGGCATGTCATGTCTTTCTGGCACTGCTGGGGGGCATATCATGTCTATCTGGCACTGCTGGGGGCATATCATGTGTAGCTGGCACTGCTGGGGGGCATATCATGTGTAGCTGCCACTGCTGGGGGGCATATCATGTCTTTATGGCACTGCTTGGGGGCATATCATGTGTAGCTGGCACTGCTGGGGGCATATCATGTGTAGCTGGCACTGTTGGGGGGCATATCATGTGTAGCTGGCACTGCTGAGGAGCATATCATGTCTATCTGGTACTGCTGGGGGGCATATTGTGTCTATCTGGCACTGCTGGGGGGCATATCATATCTATCTGGTACTGCTGGGGGGCATATCATGTCTATCTGGCACTGCTGGGGGGGTTATCATATCTATCTGGTACTGCTGGGGGGCATATCATGTGATGTGTAGCTGGCACTGTTGGGGGCATATCATGTGTAGCTGGCACTGCTGGGGGCATATCATGTCTATCTGGCACTGCTGGGGGCATATCATGTGATGTGTAGCTGGCACTGTTGGGGGCATATCATGTGTAGCTGGCACTGCTGGGGGGCATATCATGTGTAGCTGGCACTGCTGGGGGGCATGTCATGTCTTTCTGGCACTGCTGGGGGGCATATCATGTCTATCTGGCACTGCTGGGGGCATATCATGTGTAGCTGGCACTGCTGGGGGGCATATCATGTGTAGCTGCCACTGCTGGGGGTCATATCATGTCTATCTGGCACTGCTGGGGGGCATATCATGTGTAGCTGGCACTGCTGGGGGCATATCATGTGTAGCTGGCACTGTTGGGGGGCATATCATGTGTAGCTGGCACTGCTGGGGAGCATATCATGTCTATCTGGTACTGCTGGGGGGCATATCATGTCTATTTGGCACTGCTGGGGGGCATATCATGTCTATCTGGTACTGCTGGGGGGCATATCGTGTCTATCTGGCACTGCTGGGGGGCTTATCATGTCTAACGTGTATAAGCATCTCTTCTGTGGTGTGACTTGTATAAGCGGCTCTTCTGTGGTGTATCGTGTATAAGTGGCTCTTCTGTGGTGTACCACTCCTGAGAGGCTGCCGGTCCGCAGCAGATTTGAAATAGTAGCACTGCAGTCATAGGAGCCGCAGTGACGCCAACCACAGTAGAGATGAGCGGGTTCGGTTCCTCGGAAACCGAACCCGCCCGAACTTCAGGTTTTTTTTACACGGGTCCGAGCGACTCGGATCTTCCCGCCTTGCTCGGTTAACCCGAGCGCGCCCGAACGTCATCATCCCGCTGTCGGATTCTCGCGAGGCTCGGATTCTATCGCGAGACTCGGATTCTATATAAGGAGCCGCGCGTCGCCGCCATTTTCACACGTGCATTGAGATTGATAGGGAGAGGACGTGGCTGGCGTCCTCTCCGTTTATAGAGAGTGAGACTAGAGTAGAGAGAGACACAGTATTATTTACTTTAGTAATTTTGGGGAGCATTAGGAGGAGTACTACTACTTGCTGAAGTGATAGTGTGACTGTATATCTGACTTGTGGGGGAGACAGTGGGGAGCAGTTAGAGTCTGAGAGCAGGAGTACATATTTTAACGTACAGTGCACACTTTTGCTGGCACTCTGCTGCCAGAGTACCACACTGCCATTGTGACCACACTGACCACCAGTATATATTGTGATTGTCTGCTTAGGAGTACTACTTGCAAGTTGCTGATAGTGTGACCAGTGACCTGACCACCAGTTTAATTAATCACCACCAGTTTAATATATATATATATATATATATATATATAATTGTATATACTATATATATAATTGTATATGTATACCGCACCTACCCGTGTTTTTTTTTTTTCTTTCTTCTTGATACATACTACTATAGTAGCTTACTGTAGCAGTCTGTGGTGCTGCTGAGTTGACAGTGTCCAGCAGGTCCGTCATCAGTCATTACATAATAAATATATATACCTGTCCGGCTGCAGTACTAGTGATATTATATATATATATATATATATATATATATATATATTAATTTCATCTCATTATCATCCAGTCTATATTAGCAGCAGACACAGTACGGTAGTCCACGGCTGTAGCTACCTCTGTGTCGGCAGTCGCTGGTCCATCCATAATTGTATACCACCTACCCGTGGTTTTTTTTTTTCTCTTTCTTCTTGATACATACTACTATAGTAGCTTACTGTAGCAGTCTGCGGTGCTGCTGAGCTGACAGTGTCCAGCAGGTCCGTCATCAGTCATTACATAATAAATATATATACCTGTCCGGCTGCAGTACTAGTGATATTATATATATATATATATACAGGTTGAGTATCCCATATCCAAATATTCCGAAATACGGAATATTCCGAAATACGGACTTTTCCGAGTGAGAGTGAGATAGTGAAACATTTGTTTTTTGATGGCTCAATGTACACAAACTTTGTTTAATACACAAAGTTATTAAAAATATGTATTAAATGACCTTCAGGCTGTGTTTATAAGGTGTATATGAAACATAAATGAATTGTGTGAATGTAGACACACTTTGTTTAATGCACAAAGTTATAAAAAAATATTGGCTAAAATTACCTTCAGGCTGTATGTATAAGGTGTATATGTAACATAAATGCATTCTATGCTTATATTTAAGTCCCATCACCATGATATCTCTTTATGGTATGCAATTATTCCAAAATACGTAAAAATCCGATATCCAAAATACCTCTGGTCCCAAGCATTTTGGATAAGGGATACTCAACCTGTATATTAATTTCATCTCATTATCATCCAGTCTATATTAGCAGCAGACACAGTACGGTAGTCCACGGCTGTAGCTACCTCTGTGTCGGCAGTCGCTGGTCCATCCATAATTGTATACCACCTACCCGTGGTTTTTTTTTCTTTCTTCTTGATACATACTACTATAGTAGCTTACTGTAGCAGTCTGCGGTGCTGCTGAGCTGACAGTGTCCAGCAGGTCCGTCATCAGTCATTACATAATAAATATATATACCTGTCCGGCTGCAGTACTAGTGATATTATATATATATATATATTAATTTCATCTCATTATCATCCAGTCTATATTAGCAGCAGACACAGTACGGTAGTCCACGGCTGTAGCTACCTCTGTGTCGGCAGTCGCTTGTCCATCCATAATTGTATACCACCTACCCGTGGTTTTTTTTTCTCTTTCTTCTTGATACATATTACTATAGTAGCTTACTGTAGCAGTCTGCGGTGCTGTTGAGCTGACAGTGTCCAGCAGGTCCGTCATCAGTCATTACATAATAAATATATATACCTGTCCGGCTGCAGTACTAGTGATATTATATATATATATATATATTAATTTCATCTCATTATCATCCAGTCTATATTAGCAGCAGACACAGTACGGTAGTCCACGGCTGTAGCTACCTCTGTGTCGGCAGTCGCTGGTCCATCCATAAGTATACTAGTATCCATCCATCTCCATTGTTTACCTGAGGTGCCTTTTAGTTGTGCTTATTAAAATATGGAGAACAAAAATGTTGAGGTTCCAAAATTAGGGAAAGATCAAGATCCACTTCCACCTCGTGCTGAAGCTGCTGCCACTAGTCATGGCCGAGACGATGAAATGCCAGCAACGTCGTCTGCCAAGGCCGATGCCCAATGTCATAGTACAGAGCATGTAAAATCCAAAACACCAAATATCAGTAAAAAAAGGACTCCAAAATCTAAAATAAAATTGTCGGAGGAGAAGCGTAAACTTGCCAATATGCCATTTACCACACGGAGTGGCAAGGAACGGCTGAGGCCCTGGCCTATGTTCATGGCTAGTGGTTCAGCTTCACATGAGGATGGAAGCACTCAGCCTCTCGCTAGAAAAATGAAAAGACTCAAGCTGGCAAAAGCACCGCAAAGAACTGTGCGTTCTTCGAAATCCCAAATCCACAAGGAGAGTCCAATTGTGTCGGTTGTGATGCCTGACCTTCCCAACACTGGACGTGAAGAGCATGCACCTTCCACCATTTGCACGCCCCCTGCAAGTGCTGGAAGGAGCACCCGCAGTCCAGTTCCTGATAGTCAGATTGAAGATGTCAGTGTTGAAGTACACCAGGATGAGGAGGATATGGGTGTTGCTGGCGCTGGGGAGGAAATTGACAAGGAGGATTCTGATGGTGAGGTGGTTTGTTTAAGTCAGGCACCCGGGGAGACACCTGTTGTCCGTGGGAGGAATAGGGCCGTTGACATGCCTGGTGAAAATACCAAAAAAATCAGCTCTTTGGTGTGGAAGTATTTCACCAGAAATGCGGACAACATTTGTCAAGCCGTGTGTTGCCTTTGTCAAGCTGTAATAAGTAGGGGTAAGGACGTTAACCACCTCGGAACATCCTCCCTTATACGTCACCTGCAGCGCATTCATAATAAGTCAGTGACAAGTTCAAAAACTTTGGGCGACAGCGGAAGCAGTCCACTGACCAGTAAATCCCTTCCTCTTGTAACCAAGCTCACGCAAACCACACCACCAACTCCCTCAGTGTCAATTTCCTCCTTCCCCAGGAATGCCAATAGTCCTGCAGGCCATGTCACTGGCAATTCTGACGAGTCCTCTCCTGCCTGGGATTCCTCCGATGCATCCTTGCGTGTAACGCCTACTGCTGCTGGCGCTGCTGTTGTTGCTGCTGGGAGTCGATGGTCATCCCAGAGGGGAAGTCGTAAGCCCACTTTTACTACTTCCACCAAGCAATTGACTGTCCAACAGTCCTTTGCGAGGAAGATGAAATATCACAGCAGTCATCCTGTTGCAAAGCGGATAACTGAGGCCTTGACAACTATGTTGGTGTTAGACGTGCGTCCGGTATCCGCCGTTAGTTCACAGGGAACTTGACAATTTCTTGAGGTAGTGTGCCCCCGTTACCAAATACCATCTAGGTTCCACTTCTCTAGGCAGGTGATACCGAGAATGTACACGGACGTCAGAAAAAGACTCACCAGTGTCCTAAAAAATGCAGTTGTACCCAATGTCCACTTAACCACGGACATGTGGACAAGTGGAGCAGGGCAGGGTCAGGACTATATGACTGTGACAGCCCACTGGGTAGATGTATGGACTCCCGCCGCAAAAACAGCAGCGGCGGCACCAGTAGCAGCATCTCGCAAACGCCAACTCTTTCCTAGGCAGGGTACGCTTTGTATCACCGGTTTCCAGAATACGCACACAGCTGAAAACCTCTTACGGCAACTGAGGAAGATCATCGCGGAATGGCTTACCCCAATTGGACTCTCCTGTGGATTTGTGGCATCGGACAACGCCAGCAATATTGTGTGTGCATTAAATCTGGGCAAATTCCAGCACGTCCCATGTTTTGCACATACCTTGAATTTGGTGGTGCAGAATTTTTTAAAAAACGACAGGGGCGTGCAAGAGATGCTGTCGGTGGCCAGAAGAATTGCGGGACACTTTCGGCGTACAGGCACCACGTACAGAAGACTGGAGCACCAACAAAAACGCCTGAACCTGCCCTGCCATCATCTGAAGCAAGAAGTGGTAACGAGGTGGAATTCAACCCTATATATGCTTCAGAGGTTGGAGGAGCAGCAAAAGGCCATTCAAGCCTATACAATTGAGCACGATATAGGAGGTGGAATGTACCTGTCTCAAGCGCAGTGGAGAATGATTTCAACATTGTGCAAGGTTCTGCAACCTTTTGAACTTGCCACACGTGAAGTCAGTTCAGACACTGCCAGCCTGAGTCAGGTCATTCCCCTCATCAGGCTTTTGCAGAAGTAGCTGGAGGCATTGAAGGAGGAGCTAAAAGGGAGCGATTCCGCTAGGCATGTGGGACTTGTGGATGGAGCCCTTAATTCGCTTAACAAGGATTCACGGGTGGTCAATCTGTTGAAATCAGAGCACTACATTTTGGCCACCGTGCTCGATCCTAGATTTAAAACCTACCTTGGATCTCTCTTTCCGGCAGACACAAGTCTGCTGGGGTTCAAAGACCTGCTGGTGACAAAATTGTCAAGTCAAGCGGAACGCGACCTGTCAACATCTCCTCCTTCACATTCTCCCGAAACTGGGGGTGCGAGGAAAAGGCTCAGAATTCCGAGCCCACCCGCTGGCGGTGATGCAGGGCAGTCTGGAGCGACTGCTGATGCTGACATCTGGTCCGGACTGAAGGACCTGACAACGATTACGGACATGTCGTCTACTGTCACTGCATATGATTCTCTCCCCATTGAAAGAATGGTGGAGGATTATATGAGTGACCGCATCCAAGTAGGCACGTCACACAGTCCGTACTTATACTGGCAGGAAAAAGAGGCAATTTGGAGGCCCTTGCACAAACTGGCTTTATTCTACCTAAGTTGCCCTCCCACAAGTGTGTACTCCGAAAGAGTGTTTAGTGCCGCCGCTCACCTTGTCAGCAATCGGTGTACGAGGTTACTTCCAGAAAATGTGGAGAAGATGATGTTCATTAAAATGAATTATAATCAATTCCTCGGTGGAGACATTGACCAGCAGCAATTGCCTCCACAAAGTACACAGGGAGCTGAGATGGTGGATTCCAGTGGGGACGAATTGATAATCTGTGAGGAGCGGGATGTACACGGTGATATATCGGAGGATGATGATGAGGTGGACATCTTGCCTCTGTAGAGCCAGTTTGTGCAAGGAGAGATTAATTGCTTCTTTTTCGGTGGGGGTCCAAACCAACCCGTCATTTCAGTCACAGTCGTGTGGCAGACCCTGTCACTGAAATGATGGGTTGGTTAAAGTGTGCATGTCCTGTTTATACAACATAAGGGTGGGTGGGAGGGCCCAAGGACAATTCCATCTTGCACCTCTTTTTTCTTTAATTTTTCTTTGCGTCATGTGCTGTTTGGGGAGTGTTTTTTGGAAGGGCCATCCTGCGTGACACTGCAGTGCCACTCCTAGATGGGCCAGGTGTTTGTGTCGGCCACTAGGGTCGCTTAGCTTACTCACACAGCTACCTCATTGCGCCTCTTTTTTTCTTCTTTGCGTCATGTGCTGTTTGGGGAGTGTTTTTTGGAAGGGCCATCCTGCGTGACACTGCAGTGCTACTCCTAGATGGGCCAGGTGTTTGTGTCGGCCACTAGGGTCGCTTATCTTACTCACATAGCTACCTCATTGCGCCTCTTTTTTTCTTCTTTGCGTCATGTGCTGTTTGGGGAGTGTTTTTTGGAAGGGCCATCCTGCGTGACACTGCAGTGCCACTCCTAGATGGGCCAGGTGTTTGTGTCGGCCACTAGGGTCGCTTATCTTACTCACACAGCTACCTCATTGCGCCTCTTTTTTTCTTCTTTGCGTCATGTGCTGTTTGGGGAGTGTTTTTTGGAAGGGCCATCCTGCGTGACACTGCAGTGCCACTCCTAGATGGGCCTGGTGTTTGTGTCGGCCACTAGGGTCGCTTAGCTTACTCACACAGCTACCTCATTGCACCTCTTTTTTTCTTCTTTGCGTCATGTGCTGTTTGGGGAGTGTTTTTTGGAAGGGCCATCCTGCGTGACACTGCAGTGCCACTCCTAGATGGGCCAGGTGTTTGTGTCGGCCACTAGGGTCGCTTATCTTACTCACACAGCTACCTCATTGCGCCTCTTTTTTCTTCTTTGCGTCATGTGCTGTTTGGGGAGTGTTTTTTGGAAGGGCCATCCTGCGTGACACTGCAGTGCCACTCCTAGATGGGCCAGGTGTTTGTGTCGGCCACTAGGGTCGCTTAGCTTACTCACACAGCTACCTCATTGCGCCTCTTTTTTTCTTCTTTGCGTCATGTGCTGTTTGGGGAGTGTTTTTTGGAAGGGCCATCCTGCGTGACACTGCAGTGCCACTCCTAGATGGGCCAGGTGTTTGTGTCGGCCACTAGGGTCGCTTATCTTACTCACACAGCTACCTCATTGCGCCTCTTTTTTTCTTTGCGTCATGTGCTGTTTGGGGAGTGTTTTTTGGAAGGGCCATCCTGCGTGACACTGCAGTGCCACTCCTAGATGGGCCAGGTGTTTGTGTCGGCCACTAGGGTCGCTTAGCTTACTCACACAGCTACCTCATTGCGCCTCTTTTTTTCTTCTTTGCGTCATGTGCTGTTTGGGGAGTGTTTTTTGGAAGGGCCATCCTGCGTGACACTGCAGTGCCACTCCTAGATGGGCCAGGTGTTTGTGTCGGCCACGAGGGTCGCTTATCTTACTCACACAGCTACCTCATTGCGCCTCTTTTTTTCTTCTTTGCGTCATGTGCTGTTTGGGGAGTGTTTTTTGGAAGGGCCATCCTGCGTGACACTGCAGTGCCACTCCTAGATGGGCCTGGTGTTTGTGTCGGCCACTAGGGTCGCTTAGCTTAGTCATCCAGCGACCTCGGTGCAAATTTTAGGACTAAAAATAATATTGTGAGGTGTGAGGTGTTCAAAATAGACTGAAAATGAGTGGAAATTATGGTTTTTGAGGTTAATAATACTTTGGGATCAAAATGACCCCCAAATTCTATGATTTAAGCTGTTTTTTAGTGTTTTTTGAAAAAAACACCCGAATCCAAAACACACCCGAATCCGACAAAAAAAATTCGGTGAGGTTTTGCCAAAACGCGGTCGAACCCAAAACACGGTCGCGGAACCGAACCCAAAACCAAAACACAAAACCCGAAAAATTTCAAGTGCACATCTCTAAACCACAGCCTCCTTGCACCTCAGCTACACTGCCGCCTCCCTCAGTCCTTCTCTGAACCTCTGCCTCCTCCGCACCATGTTGACCACAGCCTCCTCATCCACCGTACCGCAGACCACAGCATCCTCAGCACCGCCGCTACTTAAGAGGTAATCTTACCCTGCTGCTTTCCTCTCTCACTAGTCCCTACTGTATGCCCTTGCTGTCCCTCTTTCCCTGTCTCTCTCTCTGTCACTTTCCCTGTCCCTATGTCCCTGCTGTCACTGTCCCTGAATTTTTTCTCATTCCATGTAGCTCCCCCAGCAGTGCCATTCGGCTCATACCATGTGCTATAATATGAATTTCAGCTCATATCGTGTGCTATAATGTGAATTTCGGCTCATTCTATGTGCTATAATGTGAATTTCGGCTCATTCTATGTGCTATAATGTGAATTTCGACTCATACCGTGTGCTACAATGTGAATTTCGACTCATACCGTGTGCTACAATGTGAATTTCGACTCATACCGTGTGCTATACTATGAATTTTGGCTCATTCTGTGTGCTATAATGTGAATTTTGGCTCATTCTATGTGCTATAATGTGAATTTAGGCTCATTCTGATTGCTATAATGTGAATTTAGGCTCATACCGTGTGCTATAATGTGAACTTCGGCTCATACCGTGTGCTATAATGTGAATTTCCGCACATACTGGGCGGGATGTACTAAGCGGAAAATGCGGTAAACTCCCTGTTTACCGCATTTTCCTGATGTACTAACCCCCGGCCGGCAGGACTGCGCCGCGGCGGGGTACGCCAGCTTTAGCTGGCGATAGTCCATAGAAGCCTATGGGCTTCTCTCCGCGGCGCTGTGTGAGGGATCCGATCGGATCCCTCCCAGCATGCCCTGCGGCCGCCCCCGTCACCCCGCGCATGCGCAGACTGACTCCTGGGGCCGAATCCCGGAAGACAGGCTGCCGCTGCGCATCGCGGAGGACAGCTCTTATCGGAAGAGCTGTCCTCCGCAATGCTGATCGCATATGTTAGTACATATGCGATCAGCATCGTGGCGCAGGGTGGCGATGGGCAGCGATGTGCATTAGTACATCACGCCCATTGTGTGGTATAATGTGAAATGGGCACCAGTACTAGACAGTATAAGGGGTCCTACTATTGTGGTGTATAAGGGGTATACGGTGTGGTAAACTACACTGAAGGACATGCCCCCTAGTGAGTGGCCACGCCCCCTTATCCGGAGCGCACATAATTGCAAATTTCACTTTTCCATATCCCCACTTCAAAATTCCACTTCGACCACTGTGAGGGATGGTATCCGAATCCTGGTGCTTGAGATGACGAGGGTCAGAATAGCGACAGCGTCATCCCGATGTGCAGGATCCCGACAACATTTAGGTTATTTACCCTAACCCTAATTTCCAACCCCCTCTAACCCTCCCTGCCTGCAGTCTGTTCCTAAACTGTGCCAGGTAGAGCCCATTCCTAAACTGGTACTGCTGGCCAGGGATGACTCTGATTGGCTGGCCAGGGATGACTCTGATTGTCTCCAATCTCCACCACAAGCAGCACCTCTCCCAGCAGCAACGCAGCTGTTGGGAGACCTGTTGCTGCTGGCGGAGAATGGAGGTGAGCAGAGTCTGTCCCCATGCTGCCCAAAAGGAGGCTCCAGGATCTTCCCCTACTGCTGTTTTGCAGGTAGAAGGAGACACAAGCACAGCAGGCACAGCCAGGGGCGGTGATGACAGGATATAGTGCTATGGATACATGAGGAAGGGGGCCCCAAATTGGTGTGTTGCTTAGGGCCCCATGAGGTCTAAACTCGCCTCTGGCAGCGGCCATAGCGGCAGCTTTAGTGGGCATGCCTCACCAGCCACTGACCTCACTGCACGCCACTGCCCCCCACCGCCTAACCCCACCTCCAACGAAGGCCTAACCCTAACACAAACACCCCCGCAGCCTAACCCTCCCCCCCAACCCTCTAACCCTCCCTTTCTGCAGCCTGACCCTAACCTCCCCCTCCTGCAGTCTGACCCTAACCTCCCCCTCCTGCAGTCTGATGCTAACCTCACCCTCACGCAGCCTGACCCTAACCTTTCCCTCCCGCAGCCTGACCCTAACCTTGCCCTCCCGCTGCCTGACCCTAATCCCGCCCTCCCGCAGCCTGACTCTAACCTCCCGCAGCCTACCCTAACCTCCTGCAGCCTGACCCTAACCTCCTACAGCCTAACCTTCCCCTCCCACAGCCTAACCCTAACCCTCCGTCCCCTCAGCCTAACCCTAACCCTCCCCTCCTGCAGCCTAACACTGCCCCTCCCCCGCAGCCTAACCCTAACCTCCCCCTCCCGCAGCCTGACCCTAACCTCCCGCAGCGTGACCCTAACCTCCCCCTCCCGCAGCCTGACCCTAACCTCTCACAGCCTGACCCTAACCTCCCACAGCCTACCCTCTTCACCCGCAGCCTTACCCTAACCTCCCACAGCCTAATCCTAGCCCTCCCCTCCCACAGCCTAATCCTAACCTCCCCTCCCACAGCCTAACCCTAATCCTAACCCTCATCTCCCGCAGCCTAATCCTAACCCTCCCTCCCCACAGCCTGACCCTAATCCTAACCTTCCCTCCCCGCAGCCTAACCCTAACCCTCCCTTCCCGCAGCCAAACACTCCCCCTCCCCTGCAGCCTAACCCTCCCTTCCCGCAGCCGAACACTCCCTAACCCCCGCAGCCTAACCCTAACCCTTCCCCCCAACAGCCTAACCCTCCTCAGCATAATTACGTTCAGGATTCCGGCGCCGGCATTCTGACATGTGTCAGGATTCTGGCACTGGTCTCCTAATGGCCAGCATCCATACGTTGGGATGCCAACTACGTCCCGCTGATATGATGTTTGTCCTTACTACTACCCCCAACCAGTACCTACCACTACTATGATCACATAGAGTACAGTTTATATCTGATGAAGTGTTGGTAGGGGCAGCGGCAGTATCGGGGATTGTGTCGGGGCTGGTAGGAATCATCATCGGTACTCAGGAAATTTTGACTGCAGTGCAACACACGCCACTGAGTAACAGACACCATAATGTGAGTAACGGACGCCACTGAGCGGCATAACGTGAGTAACGGATGACATTGGGCAGCGTAATGTGAGTAACAGATGCTGCTGTGAGGCGTAATTTGAGTAACAGATGCTGCTGTGAGGCATAATGTGAGTAACGGACGCTGCTGTGCGGTATAATATGAGTAACGGACACCGCTGGGTGGCGTAATGTGAGTAACAGGTGCTGCTGGGCGGTGTAATGTGAATAACAGATGCTGCTGGGTGGTGTAATGTGCATAACGGATGCCGTTGTGAGGTGTAATTTGAGTGAGTAATCGACGCCGCTGTGCGGTGTAATGTGAGCAACGGACACCACTAGATGTTGTAATGTAAGTAACGGGCATCGTTAGGGAGTGTGACGTGACTAACGGATGCTACTGTGCACTGTAATTTGACTAATGGGTGCCGTTGTGCGGCATAATGTGAGTAACGGACGCCACTGGACATTGTAATGTGAGTAACAGACGTCGCTGGTCGGTGTAATGTGAGTAACGGACACCGCTGTATGTTGTTATGTAAGTAACAAATACCACTGTGCGGTGTAATGTGAGAAACGGACGCCGCTGGACATTGTGCTATGAGTAATGGACGTGGCTGGGCATTGTAATGTGAGTAACAGACGCTGCTGTGTAGTGTAATGTGAGTATCGGATGCCGCTGGATGTTGTAATGTTAGTAACAGACGCCACTGGGCAGTGTAATATAAATAACGGACGCCGCTGTGTGGGCGTTGTAATGTGAGTAACATATGTCACTGGACGCTGCAATGTGACGGCGCTTTGTGCTGTAATGTGAATAATGTGGTGCCGCTATGCGCTGTAGTGATAAGACGCTGTTGGGTAGTGTAATGTGAGTAACGGATGCCGCTGTGCAGTGAAATGTGAGAAACAGATGCCGCTGTGCGGTGTAATATGAGTAATGGACGCAGCTGGGTGGCATAATGTGAGTAATGGATGCCACTGGGTGGCGTAATGTTAGTAACGGACGCTGCCAAGCAGCGTAATGTGAGTAATTGATGCTGCGGGGCGGTGTAATGTAAGTAACGGATACCACTGGGTGTTATTATGTTAGTAATGGCCGTTGCTTGGCGGTGTGATGTGATTAACAGACGCTGCTGGACGTTGTAATGTGGGTAACGGATGCCACTGGGCAGTGTAATGTGATTAACTGATGCTGTTGTGGGGTTTAATGTGAATAACGGATGCTACTGTGCGCTGTAATGTGACAGCACTGTGCGCTGTAATGTGAATATTGTGATGCCGCTTTGTGCTGTGATGTGAGTAATGGACGCCGCTGTGCAGTGTAATGTGAGCAACGGATGCCGCTGTGCAGTGGAATGCAAGTAATGGATGCAGCTGTGTGGCGTTTTGTGAGTAACGGATGCTGCTGGGCTGCATAAACTTAGTAACGGATGCTGCTGAGCAGCGTAATGTGAGTAACGGACGGTGCTGGGTGGTGTAATGTAAGTAACGGACACCTCTGGGTGCTGCTATGTGTGTAATGGACATCGCTGGACAGTGTGATGTGATTAACGGATGCCGCTGGACGTTGTAATGTGAGTAACAGATGCCACTGGGCACTGTAATGTGAATAACAGACACTGCTGAATAACGGATGCTGCTGTGTGCTGCAATGTGACACCACTGTGCGCTGTATTGAAGTTTGGCAAGCTCCTCCGCCTCTATCCCGCCCCAAACACCAGTCTTAGAAAAGTGCCCGAGGGAGTCGGTACCCTGGGCTTAGGCTCTACATAGAGTTGTTAGTTTTATTTTTATTTTATTTTTATTTATTTACTTGTACCAGGACAGGCAGACAGCTTTTACTACTGTCTGCCTGCAATGCAGGAACTCAGGGAGGGAGCTTGTCGGCACTGCACGTAGTGCACCACATTGCCTCCAGCCACTGGGACTTCTGCCCGGGGACCCACTGCAGCTGCATGCGGCTAGCGCCACGGGTCCATGGCCACATCACCGCACCCAAAGGGGACCTGTTCAGTTACAGCGGCGCCTGTCAGCATAGCGTGGCTGGTGGGATGAGATCCGCAGCCACATTCACTGAGCCCCAATATAATTCAGGGCTTGTAGCACTTTTAAGAAGCCTGCCCGGGGCTTTGGCTCAGTCTGTGGACACCTTGGTCCAGGTGGTCAGTTCTTCCTCTATTATGTCGGCTCCAACTCCTTCTAAGAGGAGACTTGTGCCCGCACTCCTGCAATCCAAGGTCTCGGAGTACCCCAATTCAAAATTAGGAGGAGAATTTAACTGCGGTTTAGATGCTGACGCCCTACCAGAGGATTTTCCTAACGAGGACTTACAAGGAGTCAACGCCCTCATAAGGGAGGTCAGACAAACCGTCCTTGTTTGGTAAGTCGCCTAAAAACTCTGTTTCGTTTCCAGTGGACCAGGAACTGGAAGTCCTTCTGGCGGCAGCCTGGAAGATGCCTGACAAAACATTTCAAATCTCCAGACGCCTTAAGGTTTTTTTCCCTTTCCCGGAAGAGTCCATGGACAAGTGGGAAAACCCACCTCCGGTTGACGCTTCAGTTTCACGTCTCTCAAAAAAGAAGACGCTTCCCATGTCAGGAGCTACGTCCTTGAAGGAGGCACCTGATCGCCGCTTAGAGACTACCTTGAAGTCCATTTATACTATGGCAGGTGTAACGCTGCGTCCAACTGGTAAGATCATGGGTTAACAAGGCTGCGGAAACCTGGGCTTAAGAACTCAGGTGCGGTTTGCATGAACACCACCCATGTTCAGAACATAAAACACTAGCCGAACGCATTAGAGAATCGGGCGGTCTATTTGGGGGAGGCCTCAAGAGACATTTGTCTCCTAAGTTCAAAGATTTCTGCATCGACGGTGGCTGCCCACTGTACCCTTTAGTTGCGGTCATGGCAAGCGGATGCAGAGTCCAAACAGGTGGTGGAATCTTTACCATTTTCAGGAGACATTCTCTTCAGCCCGAAACATGATAAATGGATTTCACAGGCAATGGGTGTGAAATCCACTTTCTTGCCCTCGGCAACTCTGACTCCTCGCAAAACTTTTACAACACCGTCCTTTCGGTCCTTTCGGGGTTCCTCGAAGTTCAGAGGTAAACCAAGAGGTGCTTTCGCTACCTCCAAGAGTCAGAGAGGACGAGGGGCATCGTCCTTCTCTTCCCATATGCAGGACCCCAATTCAACTGACAAACCAGTGGCATGACGGGCTCCCAGCCCACCTGGGGGCTCCTACGGTGGGTGCACGTCTTTCAAATTCAAGGACATGTGGTTGCGAACTTGCCGGTATGCCTGGGTTCAAAATATCGTGTCCCGGGGTTACAGGATAGACTATGCATTCCACCCTCCGCCTCGGTTCTTCACAATAGGACTCCTGCTGCTGCTGGACAAAAGATTGGCCCCGGCGGCGGCCATCAATGAAATTGCTGGACTCCAAGGTTATCCAGCCGGTGCCCATTTTGGAACACGGCCAAGGATATTTTTCCAATCTTTTCATTGTCCCCAAGCCGGATGGATCATTATGTCCCATCTTTAACTTAAAGTCCTTCAACCAGTACCTCACGTACAACAAGTTCAAGATGGAGTCCATCCAGTCTGTCATTGCCAACTTGGAACCACAGGAATTCTTGGTGTCACTGGACATAAAAGATGCTTACCTACATGTCCCGATCTGGCTACCACATCCGGCTTTTCTGTGGTTCGCAGTACGAGAAGACCAATACCAATGCAGGGCCCTTCCAGTCGGTCTTTCAGCGTCCAGAGTCTTCACCAAGATCATGGCGGTCATGGTGGTGGAACTTTGGGTACAGGGGATTACAATCATCCCCTATTTGGATGACCTCCTCCTAAAGCACCTTCTCCGTAGCAGCTTCTCCACGATGTTTATCAGGCCTACAGGTTCTTACTGCATCACGGATGGATCATAAACTTCAAGAAGTCGCAACTGGCCCCATCGCAACGTCTCTTGTTCCTGGGCCTGGTCCTCGACGCTACTCAACAGAAAGTGTTTCTACCTCAGGACAAGATACAGTCCATTCAACAACTGGTGAGGCAGGTGTTCGGCCCTCGCAGGGTGTCGGTTCACCTGTGTATCCGCCTCCTGGGGAAGATGGTAGCTTCCTTCGAAGCCCTACAGTTTGGCCGGTTCCATTCCCGGATGTTCCAATTGGACCTATTGTCCTAGTGGATAGGCTCTTACCTACACATGCATCGCCTGGTACGTCTGTCAATCGAGACGCAACTGTCTCTGGTGGCTACAGACCAGCAACCTACAACAGGGCCGTCGATTCGGAATCCTGAACTGGACACTGCTGACAATGGATACCAGCCTCGGGCTGGGAAGCAGTGGTCCTGGACCATCAGTATTAAGGACATTGGACCTGCCAGGAAGCCCAGATCTAGATCAATGTCCCAGAACTTCGAGCATTAGGACAGGCAGATTACCTGCTATGGGGTCGGGCAACCAGTGTTCAATTGGCAGGGAGGAACAAGAAGCCGGAGAACCATGCGGGAGGTCCACCACATTCTACTTTGGGTGGAGAAATACGCGATAGGTCTGTCAGCAGTCTTCATCCCCAGCGTCAACAACTGGGAGGCAGATTACCTCAGTTGTCAAGACCTCCATCCGGGGGAGTGGGGCGCATCACCCATTTGTTTTCCATCTGCTCACACTGTGGTGGGGCCTGCCCGAGATCAATTTGATGGTGTCCAGTTTCAACAAGAAGCTCCCACGGTATTGCTCCAGGTCGAGAGATCCAGCAGCAAAAGCGGTGAATGCGCTGTTGATTCCCTGGGATTTCTGAAGGTGTTCCTGTTTCCATCCCTTGTCATGTCTGCCACAGGTTCTCAAATGCATCAAGAGGGACGACGTCTCTGTGATTCTCATTGCTCTGGACTGGCCATGCAGAGCATGGTATTCAGACCTGTAGATGCTTCTGGCAGATGAACCGTGGTGACTTCTGCTTCGGGAAGATCTCCAGCAAGGACCATTCATCTTCCAAAACTTAAGACAGCTTTGTTTGACTGTGTAGCTGTTGAGACCACATTGTTACGAATATGGGGCATTCCACGTGCAGTAATTCTGACTATGCTATGAATCTGAATTTCCTGCAGGCCAGAAAACCATTGACTTCTGCATATTACCATCGCATCTGGAAGTCCTACGTCTCCTGGTGCGAGTATCAACAGCTACCTACTATGGTGTTCAGCTTGCCCCGTCTCTTACGCTTCCTCCATGCTGGTCTGTCGGCAGGACTTTGTCTGGGCTCGCACAAGGTCTTTCAGCCTTGTCAGTTTTGCCATCACCGACTGGCTCTGATTCCAGATGTCCAGACGTTTCTAAAAGAAGTCCTGCGGCTACAGCAGCCGTTTGTCGCACTAACGAAACCTTGGGATTTATCCCTTGTTCTTTCCTTTCTGCAATCGGTGGTATTCGAACTGTGGAACTCCGTTTTCTCACATGGAAGATGGTCTTATTGGCATTTTCGTCGGCAAGGTGGGTTTCGTACCTCAGCGGCCTGTCTTGCAGGTTGCCTTACTTGATATTCTCCTAGTTTACTTAAAACAAATTACAAATGAGTACAGAATTGGAATTTCCTGCATAGGATCTTAGATTTATATAAGACATACATTTACAGTGCAGCAAAGCCGTCACTATGTGTGTGCTAGGTGTGCCTGGCACACAGCGCAGTCGCCCTGAGGGCGCAACGGCCAGCGGCTTGTAATGAGTGACTCATTACAAGCCGCCTGTGCTGTGCTGTGTGCGCCGCGCTGGAGAAGAGGAGAGGAGCAGCTCCGGAGGCAAGGGAGGAGGAGGAGGGAGGGGGACTGGAGCTGCAGCAGTGCTATGTAGTTGGTAGTGGCGCCCCTGCAGCTGTCCCTCTCCTTCCGCATTGGCTGCCCGGCGCTGCTGTGAATGCTGGGATGCGCTTCACTCATCCCAGCATTCACAGCAGTGTCGTCCAGCCAATGCGGAAGGAGAGGCACAGCTGCAGTGGCGCCTCCACCAATTACACTGCGCTGCTGCGGCTCCAGTCCCCCTCCCTCCTCCTCCTTCTCCACTGCCTGGGAGAGATGGTAAGTATCTATCTATCTATCTATCTATCTATCTATCTATCTATCTATCTATCTCTCTATCTATTCTGTCTGCCACAATGTGTAAAAAGGGGGACTGGCTGCCGTAATGTGTAAAAAGGGGGATGCTGTCTGCCGTAATGTGTAAAAAGGGGGAGCTGACTGCCATAATGTGTAAAAAGGGGGCGCTGTCTGCTGTACAGTGTAAAAAGGAGACGCTGTCTGCCGTAATGTGTAAAAAGGGGGACGCTGTCTGCCGTAATATGTGAAAAGGGCACGCTGTCTGCCGTAATGTGTAAAAAGGGGGACGCTGTCTGCCGTAATGTGTAACAAGGGGGACTGGCTGCCATAATGTGTAAAAAGGGGGACTGGTTTCCTTAATGTGTAAAAGGGGGCTCTACCTGGTGTAGTGGCGCTACTGTGCAGCGTAATTTGAATAATGGAGAATACTGTGCACCGTAGTATGAATTGGTATTATTTTGTGGCCACACCCCTTCCCCATGAAGCCACGCCCCTATATATTTTTCGTGCACCTATGGCACGCACTGCCCCTTTCTTGCATGGGGGGGGCGCCAATACAGTTTCTTGCACACACCGCAAAAATGCCTAGTTACGGCACTGCAGTGCAGTGCCGGTCATGGGGAAAAAAAGTTTAAATTCTATGTACATCCAAGGCATAGTAATGGTGCATCCCCAGGGCCCTTTCGCTACTGCTCGCAACCCATATTTATGTCCCTGTGTACTGATCCCGCCTACTATGATGTATGCTCCACCTACCATTGATTTGGTGTCATCCACATGGGGGCACTTCTAAAAAAAAATTCCAGGGCCACTTTTAGTTCCCAATCTACCCCTGCCAGGGGCAGATTGGCCATAGGGCTTGCCATGAAGATTCCTGGTAGACTGATGTCTGTGGGGCCTGTTTTGTGTGTTGTCATGTGGCCCCACCCCCCACATAACAGGCAGCTCACTGCACTCAGTACACTGCATTGTCTCCATTCATTCTGTTATTCCAACTCTGCAGTACAGCAAATCTGACATCCAGTAATGCTGCCATGGCTGCAATGTATGTTATACCTGTTGTGCTGCCCATGTTGGGCCACTTCTACAAAATTTTACAGTCACTTTTAGTTCCCAATCCGCGCCTAGTCTGCAGCAACAGATGCAAGGAAGGCAGCATTTGTGTACAATCAGGCCGTATGAGATCACGCCCCCTCAACACACCCTACCCCCTCATCAGACCACACCCCCATTAGGGCTGCTTTAATAAATTTCCCAGGCTGGTTTTCCATTCCAATCCGCCCCTGCGTATGGCTAATGACAGAGCGTCTGGACCTAGATACAGTACATATGGCTCATGATTAAAACCGAATGAGCTAGATACCTGTTATTGATTGATTGATTGATTGATTGATTGATTGATTGATTGATTAATTGATTGATTAAACAACTCTAATTAAAATTAAAAAAATCATGTTTGGGATCAGATGAGACTTAATAAACTGGGTACCCACTGCTTACTGCAATGGGACATTAGCCCACTAGGCTATTTTGTCTCTGAATGTTGGTGGGATGTTCTTTCTATACTTCTCCCTTATATTGGAGTCCGTTGTAGCTGCAACATTTAGTTATCTATGTGTATTTGCTATGAACAAAAGAATTTAGACCTGCCACTGATTAATGAATTGTTTACTACCGATTATTTATTTATCTGTAAGTGTTGTTTTATTGTTTATTGAGTGATATCCACTGAATTTTTGTATTATGGGGTTATTCAGGTTTGTTAGCAAACCAAAAAAATCACACGAATGGGCAAAACCATGTTGCACTGCAGGGTGGGCAGATGTAACATGTGCAGAGAGAGTTAGATTTGGGTGGGTTATATTGTTTTGTGCAGGGTAAATACTGGCTGCTTTTTTTTTTACACTGCAATTTAGATTTCAGGTTGCCCCACCTCTAGTGCAACATGTTTTTGTCAATTAATGGTTTGCTAACAAACCTGAAGAAGGCTCATTGGCCCTCATTCCGAGTTGATCGCTCGCTGCCGTTTTTCGCAGCATAGCAATCAGGCTAAAAATCGGCTTGTCTGCGCATGCGTATGGGCCGCAGGGCGCACGCGCCAAGTAATTTCACACAAAACTAAGCAATTTTACACAGGGGCGAGAGACGCTTTTCAGTTGCTCTGCTGATCGGTGTGTGATTGACAGGAAGTGGGTGTTTCTGGGCGGAAACAGACCGTCTTCCGGGAGTGTGCTTAAAAACGCAGGCGTGTCATGCTAAAACGCAGAAGTGGCTGGTGAAACAGGGGAGTGGCTGGCCGAATGCAGGGCGTGTTTGTGACGTCAAAACAGGAACCAAACAGTCTGCAGTGATCGCAATCTAGGAGTAGGTCTTGAGCTACTCAGAAACTGCAGAAAAAGATTTTCGAGCAATTCTGCTAATCTTTCGTTCGCACTTCTGCTAAGCTAAGATACACTCCCAGAGGGCGGTGGCTTAGCGTTTGCACTGCTGCTAAAAGCAGCTAGCGAGCGATCAACTTGGAATGAGGGCCATTGGGCCTAATTCAGAGTTGATCGCAGCAGCAAATGTGTTAGTAGTTGGGCAAACCCATGTGCACTGCAGTGGTGCGGATATAACACGTGCAGAGAGAGTTAGATTTGGGTGGGGTGTGCTCAAACTGAAATCTAAATTGCAGTGTAAAAATAAAGCAGCCAGTATTTACCCTGCATAGAAACAAAATAACACACCCAAATCTAACTCTCTCTGCACATGTTACATCTGCCCCCCTTGCATTGCACATGGTTTTGCCCAACTGCTAACATTTGCTGCTGCAATCAATTCTGAATTACCCCCATTGTCTGTTAATGTGCTTGAGCACACATGGTGCTAATTTCGCATCTGTAAGTGATTTTTCTGATCACAATATCAAGTGGTCAATGGATAGAGGAATAAAAATGGCTCATGGCAGCCCCGCCACCACCAACCTCTGATGAAACTTTCCCCTCATATAGGCTAAGAAACCGGTCAGGACGTTTATCCTCCAAGGATTTCTGATGTTTAAATCCGTTCCTGAAGTATTTGTGATCTGTGATCTCACTGCATAGCCAGCTCACTGGGACTGCTGTAGCTGCGGGACTCAGCAATGCTGTGTTATGAACAGAGGCTAAGAGTGGATTCGTTCACCCCTCCACTCACTCCGGCTAGTAGCGGCTCAGAAAACAGGTTGAGCATAGCGCCAGGACCTCTAAGTGTGTGGCCCGCCGCACTCCTTCCCTACATTAATAACAAGTTGCAACGGCTAAAAGCGGTACAGAGAATAGGAGGTCAAGCATAGTGCCGGAACCTCTAAATGTGTGGCCCATCGCATTCCCTCCCTTCGCTAATAACAAATTGTTCATACAGGTTGAGCGCTCTCCATCTTGCTATGCTTAATTGCTGCTTGATACAAATTATCTGCATGAATTGACTAAATATCAGCACTTCTCATCAGTGTTTTTAGAAATTTGGCAGTGTGATATCTTAATGTTACTTTAAAAGGGGAATGAGGACATAAGTGTCTGATTTTAATGCACAGACTATTTTTTCTCCCCCTTTTTTAAGAGCCCATTAATTAATTATCTTTTGATGCTCATTATACTATTACAGGTATATTTATAAATTGTTCATATATTTTTCTTTTAACCCTTCTCTGCTGATGCTGGGTCTGTGAGATCCAGCCATTCTAATTGGTGTTCTATCTGGTCGAATTTCAGAGAAGAAGCGATAAACTTTCCAGTACCTTCGTATCGTGTTTTTTACTGTCCGTTGACAGATAAAGCATAATGATGTTCTAGTCGCGATTGCTGCAACAGCCCTTCCTTTGTCTGCCGGGTCTGAGAGACCCAGCATCAGTACTCAAGTAACTCTTGAGTGCTTGAGTGCCTGTAGTCACTGCTGTAGGGAGAAATTGCCACCGCCAGGAAAACAAGGAAGATGCAGCAACAAGGATAGAAAAACACAATCTTACTGTGAAATATTTATTCATTTTCTTTGTATGAAGCAAGCAAAATGTATGTGTGAGAAATACTTTACTTCATAAATACTGCACAGGAAATGTAATAAATAATAATAATGTTTTCTGGGTGAATTAATAAACCAATTAATAGTTGGAGTTTAACAAGGGGTTTCTATTTCCATTCCTGTTGTTATTCCTGCTCAGTAGGGGCAATTCAGACCTGATCGTAGCAACAAATTTGTTAGCAGTTGGGCAAAACCATGTGCACTGCAGGGGGGGCAGATATAACATGTGCAGAGAGCAAGTTAGATTTGGATGGGGTGTGTTCAAACTGAAATCTAAATTACAGTGTAAAAATAAAGCAGGCAGTATTTACTCTGCACAGAAACAAAATAACCCACCCAAATCTAACTCTCTCTCTGCAAATGTTATATCTGCCACACCTGCAGTGCACATGGGGGGTAATTCAGATCTGATCGCAGCAGCAAATTTGTTAGCAAATGGGCAAAACCATGTGCACTGCAGCGGGGGCACATACAACATGTGCAGAGAGAGTTAGATTTGGGTGGGTTATATTGTTTCTGTGCAGGGTAAATACTGGCTGCTTTATTTTTACACTGCAATTTAGATTTCAGTGTAAACACACCCCACCCAAATCTAACTCTCTCTGCACATGTTATATCTGCCCCCCCCCCCCCCGCAGTGCACGTGGTTTTGCCCACCTGCTAACACATTTGCTGCTACGATCAGGTCTGAATTACCCCCAGTAACCATAGTATTCCTGAAACAATGCAGACCCAGTGTCAGTGTTCGTGTCACAAAATTTGGCATCACAACTGGAGAGTTAATAAAATTATATATTAATTGTGCTCCCTTGGTGGAACCTTACTTGATTATAATAGAATAGTTTAGGCAGGAAAACTCGAGGAAAGAGCAGGAGTCTATTCTACTACATATACACTAACATTCTGAAAGCAAAACAATGAGCTCCTTAAATTGTATAATGAATTCAGACAACCGTATCTGCCACCCTCCCAATTAAAAGTCAGTGCCTGAAACCCAATCTCTTACTTACTAGAAATCGAACGCCCAGATGCTCCCCTTTTTAAAGGGTTGAGGGGGTGCCACTGCCATCAGTGGCGGCTCCAGGGGTGGGATTGCAGCACAGGCCAAAGTCCAAATAGGGGAGCCACACTGACTGGCAGTTAGTCAGTTTGGGATGATATTTGGTGGCAGTTGCTGCGGCTCCCCTATTTGAAAGTCCCACTTCTGGAGCTGTCACTGGGTGCTATGCATCTACTGTGAATATAGGGTCTGCCTGCACTTGCCGTGCTGCTGTGAAGCAGTTCTGGTCCCATGTGTGACATACTGGCATTCATAATAGTGTACAGTGGATGGAGAAACAAAGTGACTGTCATACAGCACAGAGAGGATCCCATATCACAGAGAAAGCTTCCCAATGACAATAATGCAGCACAGACAAAATCCTAGTGACTGCCATACAGCACAGAGAGGATCCCATATCACAGAGAAAGCTTCCCAATGACAATAATGCAGCACAGACATAATCCTAGTGACTGCCATACAGCACAGAGAGGATCCCATATCACACAGAAAGCTTCCCAATGACAATAATGCAGCACAGATAAAATCCTAGTGACTGCCATACAGCACAGATAGAATCACAGTTGCCACCATAGAGCACAGTCTGTATCGCAGTCACCGCTCAGACAGAACTGCAGACATAGAAACATAGAATTTGACGGCAGATAAGAACCACTGGGCCCATCTAGTCTGCCCCTTTTACTTTTTATCCTTTAGGTAATCTCAACCCTTTTTGAACCTTAATTCTTTGTAAGGATATTCATATGCCTATCCCAGACATTACATATAGATAGCATAGACAGATTTGTAGTTACTGCCATCCACCACAGAGAGAATCGCAGGCACAGCATCCAGCACAGACAGATTCTCAGTCGTTGCCATCCACCACAGACAAAATTGCAGACAGAGCATCCAGACAGACACCACATCCAGCACAGACCCATTCACAGTTATTGCAATCCAGTCAACGCCAAACAGGTAGAATCCCAGTCACCACCACAGGCATTATTGCGCCAGCACTGTGATACAGTCACATCTGATCTGCCCAGGTCTACTCTGGGAACTCTCAGTGTGGGGAACTGTCAGTGAGAGTCTTAGGCTCTTATAGATCAGAGGAAAAGAATTGATCCTGCACCGATCTGTTCAATATACACCAATCATTTAAGCCAGAAGTGGATAATATTTCTAGGTATCAAATGTTCCTGTTCATCCATGTGGCGGTGCGCCCGGAGTCAAAATGAAAGGGCAAATGTACGAGGGAAAGAGAAAGTGTGACTCTTGTTTGGGTGCACTCTTAATATGTCTTAGTGACTACTGATACATTATGTGCCTAAAAAATTAATTGAATCTTTATTTCTGCTCTTAATATAAGTGAAAACTTAACACAAACAAATAAGTTGGAATAACCATGAACACACATTAGACTTAGACGTATGGGAGATCTGTCCTAAAAAATAGGAAATGTTCTGATCTTAATTATACTTAGATAATTGCATACTGGAAGATAGCTACATGCCACGCTGCTTCCGTCTGCCCAAGATCAGAACAAACAGTGTTTGTATTAATGAAGCCCTCAATTGGGTTAGTTTGTGAAAGGGAAAACCCACACACTGAATGGTAGCCCTGGTGGTTGACCACTGTCAGGGATTGGGAAAAAGGAGTAGAGCGGGGATAGAATTTAGGTCCAAACAATGTAATAGGAATAAGTATAAGTGTTGATCCTGCTGTTGGTGTTATTTGTCAAAGTCTAAGTCTAATGTGTGTTCATGGGTATTCCAACTTATTTGTTTGTGTTAAGTTTTCACTTATTTTAAGAGCAGAAATAAAGATTCAATGATTTTTTTAGGCACATAATGTATCAGTAGTCACTAAGACATATTAAGAGTGCACCCAAACAAGAGTCACACTTTCTCTTTCCCTCGTACATTTGCTCTTATAGATCAGAGACAGTCAGGTACCGTAGCTGCAACATACACTGACCCGCCTCACTGACAATCTTTGCAGTCTGTTTTCCCCACTCAGAAAGACCTTTGGGTACAATATTTTCCCATTGGCCCAATCTCCTGTGCTGTTTATCTCCGAGTTACGCAGCCGCTGTGTCCTAGCTGCTGCGCTGCTGAATCTATTTACTGCATCTGGCGAAGATGCTAAATAAATGAAGTTAATGAACTACATTTTATTTCATGATAGTGCATATTAGTTTATTGGTTTGTATGTTAATGCATCATGTCTGTAATCTTTTTATGTGATATCTAAACCGTAACCAAAATATAACAGGTATTATGTACTTACAAGATGTGCAAAGAAATTCCGTCTACTTTGTACAGCTGCTGCTCTGGACTGGCATGCGTTTCATACTAGCTCTACTGTGTGTGTTTACGCCTGTCCTAAGGAGAATTATTTCTTATCAAATAACCAGAACAGTAATTAATTACATTTTGGTAGCAATCCAAGAGGTCAAAGATAAGTTCTCCTGGTTGTTATTTTTTTACAGATTGTTTAAATATTGGACAGCATGTCTGCCTTTTGCAGTGAAATAGCTTACCATTTAAAACACAAATAGCTTATTTGTGAGGGATGTAGTTATGTGACCAGCGGTCAGGAGACCGAATGTCATAATACCGACCCCTACATCCCGCCCGCTCGAAATCCCGGCAGTCAGCATGCCGACTAACAGGGACTATTCCCACTCGTGAGTACAGTTACATGCTGAATATGGGCTGCTTCCCTGTGTACATTGCAATAATACAGTTACACACTGAATATGGGCTGGTTCCCTGTGTACATTGCAATAATACAGTTACAGTACACGCTGAATATGGGCTGGTTCCCTGTGTACATTGCAATAATACAGTTACACGCTGAATATGGGCTGGTTCCCTGTGTAGATTGCAATAATACAGTTAGACGCTGAATATGGGCTGGTTCCCTGTGTACATTGCAATAATACAGTTACACGCTGAATATGGGCTGGTTCCCTGTGTAGATTGCAATAATACAGTTACACGCTGAATATGGGCTGGTTCCCTGTGTACATTGCAATAATACAGTTACACGCTGAATATGGGCTGGTTCCCTGTGTAGATTGCAATAATACAGTTAGACGCTGAATATGGGCTGGTTCCCTGTGTACATTGCAATAATACAGTTACACGCTGAATATGGGCTGGTTCCCTGTGTAGATTGCAATAATACAGTTAGACGCTGAATATGGGCTGGTTCCCTGTGTACATTGCAATAATACAGTTACACGCTGAATATGGGCTGGTTCCCTGTGTAGATTGCAATAATACAGTTAGACGCTGAATATGAGCTGGTTCCCTGTGTACATTGCAATAATACAGTTACACGCTGAATATGGGCTGGTTCCCTGTGTAGATTGCAATAATACAGTTAGACGCTGAATATGGGCTGGTTCCCTGTGTACATTGCAATAATACAGTTACACGCTGAATATGGGCTGGTTCCCTGTGTAGATTGCATTAATACAGTTACACGCTGAATATGGGCTGGTTCCCTGTGTACATTGCAATAATACAGTTACACGCTGAATATGGGCTGGTTCCCTGTGTACATTGCAATAATACAGTTACACGCTGAATATGGGCTGGTTCCCTGTGTACATTGCAATAATACAGTTACACGCTGAATATGGGCTGGTTCCCTGTGTACATTGCAATAATACAGTTACACGCTGAATATGGGCTGGTTCCCTGTGTAGATTGCAATAATACAGTTAGACGCTGAATATGGGCTGGTTCCCTGTGTACATTGCAATAATACAGTTACACGCTGAATATGGGCTGGTTCCCTGTGTAGATTGCAATAATACAGTTAGACGCTGAATATGGGCTGGTTCCCTGTGTACATTGCAATAATACAGTTACACGCTGAATATGGGCTGGTTCCCTGTGTAGATTGCAATAATACAGTTAGACGCTGAATATGAGCTGGTTCCCTGTGTACATTGCAATAATACAGTTACACGCTGAATATGGGCTGGTTCCCTGTGTAGATTGCAATAATACAGTTAGACGCTGAATATGAGCTGGTTCCCTGTGTACATTGCAATAATACAGTTACACGCTGAATATGGGCTGGTTCCCTGTGTAGATTGCATTAATACAGTTACACGCTGAATATGGGCTGGTTCCCTAAGTAGCTTGCAATAATACAGTTAGACGCTGAATATGGGCTGGTTCCCTGTGTAGATTGCATTAATACAGTTACACACTGAATATGGGCTGGTTCCCTGTGTAGATTGCATTAATACAGTTACACGCTGAATATGGGCTGGTTCCCTAAATACTGTAGATTGCAATAATACAGTTAGACCAGTGGTTTCCAAACTTCTTTGAATCACGGCGTCCTAGAATATCAGAATTTTTTACACGGCACCCCTAGGCCAAAAATTTCTTATTGAGAAATTTAGAAAGAAATATTACATTAAGTAGATCGCGTTTATATGTCATCCTTAGGCTTAGTTGAGTGGTGAGGGACAATATTTGCTTCTGTTTGTCCCCATATTTTATGACTGACAGCTACTAGCACTAGTTTTGCCTATCATATTGACCATAAATAATTTGAATTTGTCCTGGACCACCAATCCAAGGCACCCCTGCAAGTGTCTCGAGGCACCCCAAGGAGCCACGGCACACAGTTTGGGAACCACTGAGTTAGACTGTGAATATGGGCTACCCTAAGTAGATTGCAATAATACAGTTAGACGCTGAACATGGGTTGGTTCCCTATGTAGACTGCAATCAGACAGTTAGACGCTGAATATGGGCTGGTTCCCTGTGTACATTGCAATAATACAGTTAGACGCTGAATATGGGCTGGTCCCTAAGTAGATTGCAATAATACAGTTAGACGCTGAATATGGGCTGGTTCCTTGTGTAGATTGTAATAACACCATTCTGAAGGTAATTAGCTGCCTGACTTCAACTTGGCTAACAGTTCAGTCAGAGTTTAGAGAAACAGGCTTACATGAGACAATTGAAGTCTTTCAGATACTGCACTAATATTAGGAGGTATGTGCTGCGCAGATGCAGTCATTTAAGTAGTTTTATTTCAGCAGAATGACTGTCCCTCACAGGGTTAACCTGAATTTCCCTATTCATTGACAGGGAATTTGTGCTGATTTAACAGAAACTGAGGGGAGATGTAAAGAGGGGCTTTGCTGTGATGAATGAGCCATTCAATACCAGATCCGGGGGAGTCCCGGGGAGATGTACTAAACAGTGAAAAGAATGGAGAAGTTGTTCTGTATCATTTATAGTATACAAATTATAAATGTTAATTCAATGCTGATTGGTTGCCATGGGCAACTTCTCTACTGGCTTACTTCTCCACACTTTTGCCTACTTAGTACATCTCCCTCTAAAGGACAACTTCAACTGGCTCTTTCCCTCTCTGCTGCCTCCCTGTCACTCTCTCTGTGGGAGGGGATAAGAGACAGGTGGCCCCCTGAATCCCCTCTCCTGGAGACGGGTTGAATCCACCCTCGTCCAGACTCTTCCCAGAATCCCTCTGGTTCCTGTTTCAGATACCGGGGATCTCTGGTATCATTCACACCTTAGCCAGGACACCACCATTGCTGCCCTTCCTCTCATGTATTGCCTGTCACCTTTGCTGCCCTAATTTCAACTTCTTTTTGTAGCACGTGCCGCCAGCCTTCCGGTCCGATCACGGCTTAAATCATGTCAAGTGCAGGGGGAGAAGTGATTACAAGTACATGGTGGAGAAGAGGGGGGCAGTAGAAATGCACACAGACTCCCCTCTCCTTATGAAATTTCCTTTATACTGAGCTCTTCACACAGTAACTGGGGCTCACTGGGTACCAGCCTGCCCATTTAAGTAAAATGGCTCTTCTTGAGAGCAACTATTACTTTCTAATTACATTCTAAGGTCCAGATTTATCAAGCTTTGGAGCGTGATAAATTGCATGCTGATAAAGTATCAACAATCAGCTCCTGTCATTTTTCAAACACAGGGGCAGATGTAAAAACTTGCGCTATGTGCTTTTTGCACATAGCACACGCTATGCGCATGGGGCCGCTTTGTCTGGGGCGATTTGCATATACCTATTTGCTGGCCCCCTGATCTATTAACGGCAGCACTGTCACTTGCCACTCGTTATGTCCCCTCTCCCACTGCGCCAGGTCAGGGCTGGCGCTGCAGTACTGTTGCTGCTTTCATGTGTTGTTGTTGTTGTTTTTTTAATTAAACTTTATTGCACATGGACATTCTTTTGCTGGTCCACCCAGCCTTATTGCGCATGCGCCGGGGGCCTCCGGCGGCGTAGGCAGGAAGCAGGGGAGAAGGGCGCATGCTCACATCTGCGGCGCCGATCCCAGTCGAGCCGATGTGGAAGGAGCGCTATCGCGGGACAGGTGAGATAACGCCCTCCCACATCGGCAGCCAGTCATATAATACATTGTGGCGGCGTGAGGGGGCGTATCACCATGATAATGTTAGGACATTTTTCATACATCACCCTCAATGTCTGTAACATGGCAGTTAGGAGCTGGTTGGATGGTACTTTGGGGTCTATTCATGAAGCAGTGAAAATTGTGGAGAAGTGAGCCAGTGGAGAAGTTGCCCATGGCAACCAATCAGCATTAAAGTAACATTTTTGATAATTTGCATACTATACAATTGTACGGAGCAACTGATTGGTTGCCATGCGCAACTTCTCCACAGGTTTACTTCTTCACAGTTTTCACTGCTTCATGAATAGACCCCTTTGTCACCATGCTATTTATCACTGTTCAAAGCTTGATAAATGTGAGCCTAACTATGCAATACAGGTTCTAAATCCATTTAGGGTATTACATCTGCACTTTTGGCGGGAATGAGAGAACCTGGCCAGTGTTTGTGACCTATCGGGTGCGCAGAGCCTAGGTGGCCATTGGTGGCAGTTGTTTTTGGCTCTGTATCTGGTCTGTTATACTCAGGAGCTCAGGGCCAGTGTGCCAACTCCCTTTTGAATGAGCATATCCCCCCTTCTGTGGATTTTTGCTCTCTGGGCCTAATTTAGAGTTGTACGCTGTGTCGCTGTCATCGCAATTGAGACATTATCGTCAGACTGCGCATGCGCTGTGATCGCACTGTGCATGTGTTAAGGTGCCTTTGGGATTCCACTTGCAGTGCGGAATTCTTTGCAGAGTGATTTACAGGAAGTGATCGCTTGGGGGTGGTAACAAAAATGGTATCCGGTCAGATGGTCGACAATGTTAAGGTCGACACTCATTAGGTCGACCACTATTTCGTTGACATGGACTAATGGTTGACACATGAAAATGGTTGACACATGAAAAGGTCAAAACATGAAAAGATCGACATGAGTTTTTCAATTTTTTTTCTTTTTGGGAACTTTTTCATACTTTACGATCCACGTGGACTACGATTGGGAATGGTAACCTGTGCCGAGTGCAGCGAGGCACCTTGCCCGGACGCAGTACACTAATTGGGGTTCCCCATCACTTTATGCAGAAAACGACACCAAAAAACGGTAAAAAAAATCATGTCGATCGTTCATGTGTCGACCATTTTCATGTGTCGACCGTTAGTCCATGTCGACCATGTCAATGTCGACCAATAGTGGTCAACCTAATGAGTGTCGAACTTAACATTGTCGACCATTATTACCGGAACCAACAAAAAGGCAGGCGTGGCATTTTCCGGGTGTGTATCTGACGTCAGCCAATCTGCATAGCTATAGAGCTACTCAAGAAGTCAATGTTCCCCGTTGCTGCGTAGAGCTGTGAATGTGTATGCAGTTGCAAATGGGCTTGTTATCACTCCAGTGGGTTTTCATTTCTGGGTTGCAGCTTCACTTGCAAACATTAGCAGTTCCATAGCTTAGAAAATCGCAATTGCATTTACGTAGAACTCTAAATTAGGTCCTCTGCAAATAAGGCAACCATACGGATGCATGTAGGGGGTGCAATCTAGCTCTATTGTAGATCTTTCTGATGGGTTTTACCTGTAAATTGGGATTTGTGAAGCTCTCTGCATCAGCACATAGTGGTGGGAAATACCTTTTTGGGTTGACACCTCTGCTGATGACTTGAAATATCCCTTGTCGGGGAGTAGGCACGCACACTCAATTTTAGGGGCAACTAATTCCATTGGCAAGTCAATATTTCAAAGAGTTTTTGGATCTTGCAGTTCTTCAACAGTCTGGTTGGCCCAGTTGATTTGGCAGCTGCTGTTTATTGCTGTTGAACTTCTAACTTTGGACCTGTTCTAGCCCAGAATCTAATGTATTTTTTTACCAGATCTTGATGATGAGTATTGGATAACATCTTTGTGTTGCATTGCTTGCATCCCAGGATCCAGAAACAGGTTAGGTATGGCAAGTATGAAGGTATATTTGCTTTAATAGATAAGTTGAAGCTACTTGGAGACATGCACTGCCGAAGCATATCAATGTGATCATATAGTTATATTGGATCCATGGTATGTATTGTATCATTCTTGTAATTGTCGTATGACAAAGATTTTTAAGGGGAAGAGGGTGGCATGGTTTTGATAGATTTTGAATGCAAGAAGGTGAAGGGTTAGCTGGAAACAGGGGTGCCAAAATGTTTGGAAGTTGGGGGGTGCAGAAAAAATTACATATTGGCACTCCACCCATCCCCCCTCTCCCCCCCTCCCAAATGCTGGAGGGGCACTTACCTCCGGATCCCCGTGGTGACTTCTCCTTTAAAAAGTCTGCCACCACAGTGTGCTACTGTATGCCCATGCTCTGTCCTAGCCTGCTCTTCACAGATACATTACTTTTAAAGGAGAAGTTACCACGGGGATCTGGAGGTAAGCACTCCCCAGTGCCTGCGCATTTGTCATATTTGCGGGGGGGGGGGGGGGCGCTCTGGCCAGAAGAGGTTCATGTGTGGCCCCTTTGCACCTCCAATTGCAGATTTGGTTTCAATTCAGGCTTTGTTCTCTCAACTCAAAGACCTTATTGTACAATTGTCTTGGTATTGAAATGTATAATTTGGACTGTTTGGCCTCCAAGATGGTGAAGCTGTGTCTGCACCTGTGAAATATGTAATATGTAATTTACTGGGTGCAGTCTGTGTAGTATACACATAATATATAATATAACCTCCAGCTATGTAAAATATTAAATATGAAATATTCCAGCATTGCTCAGTCTATTATTGCCATTAATATTAATGACACTTATATTAAATGAAAAGTTTTGCAAATAACACACCACACCTTTGGCATTATAATACTGTTAATATCTGACAGCTCTGCCATTGAAAGGCTGCGTTTTTCGAGTAGTGACATTTCAGGAATCGGAGCATGTAATCTGTGCTCACTGTACTGGTCAGTGGTAAGCACTGCAATCAGATCCCAAATGGCTGCAGCCTGTCAATCAAGCTGCAACAAACAAGACACTGCGACCAGTGCCGCAGCACAACTGTGACACATGCACTGTGGCTTCAGTGCATGCACAATCCCATAAACATTGGTCATTAGTGACCGATTCGGGATTGCTTATGGGGCTGAATCAGGCCCATAGCTCAATTGGATGTCATGGTCTTGTTTAGGTGTTCTTCTTGTGAGTGTGAACGCACTTCTGACCAGTGGATTAAGTGGCTTGTTTAGCAACACTGTCAGTTTCCATTAATACACAAGACACTCTGCTGTTCTTGGCTAGTATTTTTGAACAATGCTGAATTGTACATTCTGTGGTTTACCTATTAACCTTACCCTGTATATCTGGAAGATAGAGTATATCATTCACAATAGTTTAGCAATTTCTTACAGAACTAGTGAAAGAGCTCGGACAGATTTGGGGAATTCCTATTGACAGATTCCCATTTACAATGATCTCCTATTTTTAAATAAAATAGTTGTCTATGGTTTGAAGTCTGTTAGTCACCCAATGGGGGTAATTCTGAGTTGATCGCAGCATCAAATTTGTTAGCAGTTGGGCAAAACCATGTGCACTGCAGGGGGGTCAGATATAACATGTGCAGAGAGAGTTAGATTTGGGTGGGTTATTTTGTTTCTGTGCAGGGTAAATACTGGCTGCTTTATTTTTACACTGCAATTTAGATTTCAGTTTGAACACGCCCCACCCAAATCTAACTCTCTCTGCACATGTTATATCTGCCACACCTGCAGCGCAAATGGTTTTGTCCAATTGCTAACAAATTTGGTGCTGCGATCAGCTCGGAATTACCCCCAATATCTACAAAAACAGCGCTGTGGAATCTCCATTTTTAATCTAACATTGTGTAAGGATTATTATCATATACATATTAGGATGCTACTGTAGGTAACTATTGATGATTCAGAATTTGTTTCTTTACATACTTTGATCATTTTAAAAAAATCAACAATTGTGGGGACATTTTTGAAAAAATAAATATTTTTATACATTTAAGCAGTGGTAGCAGCAGGGGCAGGCTTAAAGATTGCCCATGACAGCTAGTTTGGAGGGGGAGAGAGCAGGGGGAAGCGGGGCTGGTGCAGTGCAATCAGCAGCTCAAACTGGTGGGCAGAAAGGTTGCTTCCCTGATCCCCCTGAGCTCAGGCTGAAGGAAGACTGTCTTCCTGCATCCTTTGGTGAGTGATTATTTTAGGATACCCCCCCATCCCCATCCCCTTTGAATCTTGGTTGTGAAGAGTGTTAAGAGAGGGCTGAGGAGACTTTGCCATTGGTAACTGAGGTGTCGGCTGGGTGGGTCTGAGACCAGCATATACTGATGCAACCAAGTCTGGGAAATCTCAGCCTGGCATGGCTACGTCTGATACAACCATACCAGGCAAGTGGTTAATAAATTGAAGAGTTGGAAATACATACCTGCTCTCTATTCAACTACTATCCGAGCACAACAGTCATTTAGAATCAAGTAAATCCTGATGTTATATTACTAACTATGAATGATGACAAAATGATGGTTTATATTATACAAGGGTCCCCAGGGAAACAAATTACAAATAAAAGTTAATGACGTGCTATCGTTTTTCAGCCGCAAGAGCAGCTCTGATGTTTGGAGGTCAGGCACATGCACAGAGGTATCAGAATGCACAAAGACAGCTGACACATACAGACAACACGACAATATCATATTATGTTGCCACCTTATATGCAAACATGAAAATCATTTGTGCATGCATTTCATTTAACTTGATGTTAATGCATTCACAAGACGTTCTAATAGTTTTCAACACATTATTTTCTTAGTTCAATATTTTAGCAAGCAATCAGTGTTGTGATATTGTAAGTTATTAGATAACTACTAAATCAAATCTGCATTTTGTTTATTAGAAACATCCTTCCAGAATCTTAGTGATATTGGCTGCCAAGTTACCAAATCATTTCCACCTTTCTTGTAGCTAATAGGACAGGAATAAGACAGGCAGATATTATTTATGTCTATATTGCTTTTTTAGATTGGATTCCTTCAAAATAAATAAAAACATGTCAACAATTTAAACATTACACCAATAAAAGAGAAATGGTTTAATTTTCTAAGTTGTGACTTGCTCGGAAAACTGAGAGTAGGATAATAATAAATGATTAAAGACAACATACAATATAATACTAACAATTGCAATTGATAACAGTTTTTAACTGTTCAATAGTAAAACATTTGCTAGGTAATATATTTCATGAAACTTTGAGGTGGATTACAGTGTTATTAAAGCCAGGAGGGTTCAAGATTTTTCCTACTTACAGTAATTCACTTTCAGATTATTTCAAGTGTTGCAGAATATACATTTATTTTAACTTTCTTTAACGGATGTTGCACTAAACAGTAACTATGATTATAAATCACGTGTGCCTATCGTATATGATCAGAAAAGTGCTTTCATTTAAGTAGTTTAGTATATTTACAGGTAAAACTCAGAAAATTAGAATATCATGCAAACGTTCATTTATTTCAGTTATTCATTTTCCAGCAGGACTTGGCACCTGCCCACACTGCCTAAAGTACCAAAACCTGGTTCAATGACCGTGGGATTACTGTGCTGGATTGGCCAACAAACTCGCCTGATCTGAACCCCGTAGAGTATCTATGGGGCATTGCCAAGAGAAAGATGAGAGACTTGAGACCGAACAATACAAAAGAGCTGAAGTCCGCTATTGAAGCATCCTGGTCTTCCATAACACCTCAGCAGGCCACAGGCTGATGGAATCCATGCCACGCCACATTGAGGCAGTAATTCATGCAAAGGGGCCCAAACCAAGTACTGAGTACATATGCATGATTATACTTTTCAGAGGGCCGATATTTCTGTATTTAAAATCCTTTTTTTATTGATTTTATGTAATATTCTAATTTTCTGAGATTTTGGATTTGGGTGTTTTCTTAAACTATAAGCCACAATCATCAAAATTATAACAAATAAAGTCTTGAAATATCCCACTTTGCATGTAATGAGTCTATATAATATATTAGTTTCACCTTTTAAGTTGAATTACTGAAATAAATGAACTTTTGCACAATATTCTAATTTTCTGAGTTTCACATGTAGTGTCTGTCATTTATCTAGCACAGTATATTAAATGGCAGTTAGAAACACGACCAGACCTTGGAGTGTACCTAACCTTCATCTGTCTATGCCCATTATGAGACAGATGTATTAAGCCAGCAGAAATGATAAAGCAGTGATAAGTGCAAGGTGATAATGCCCCAGCTAGACAGCTAACTGTCAATTTACATATTGGAGCTGATTGGCTGGTGCATTATCACCTTGCATTTATCACTGCTTTATCACTTCTCCAGGCTTAATACATCTGCCCGTATATTTGGAGATCTGTTACCGGACCTTGGTTTGTAATTCTAAACTGCCTCTGGCTTTTTGTTCATTATTTGACATTTTATCAGACCTTGGATTGTATCTGACCTGCTATCTGTCTGAGACTACAGTGTGCATCTACTGTTTGAGACTACCCTGCAGTTGCTGAAGTGTTCGCATTGATTTTCATCTACTGTGCCGCTACACCATCTAGATTGCAGATTAAACTACCACTATAAATGAAAACAGAAACAGATGTATTTAATTTATTATTATATTTATTTATTTATTATCCTTTATTTATATGGCGCCACAAGGGTTCCGCAGCGCCCAATTACAGAGTACATAAATAATCAAACAGGAAAACAGCAACTTACAGTTGATGACAGTATAGGACAAGTACAGGGTAAATAAACATAGTTACATCAGCAGATGACACTGGAATAAGTATCAGGTGGCAGAAGACTGCTCGAGTTGATGCAGTTGAAGATTATTAAAGTAAGAAAGTATAGGCACATGAGGGAAGAGGGCCCTGCTCGTGAGAGTTTACATTCTAAAGGGGATTATATACCTAAATGTTACATCTACTTGTGTATATTTACTTGTACTATTTATGTCCTATATTGTTAGTTTACTTATGGCCACAGCTTGTACTGGTTAAATATGTAGGCATTATTATTAATTATTTGGTGTCATTTTGACCGTATCTTGTATTCCCTTTATATTTTTTCTACTGCACTTTTACTGCACATTATAACTTCTTCACTAAAAATGTATCTGCTCAGAGTTATAAGAAACAAAAAAAATCATGTTTTAACTTTAGCTAATATTGAACCTGTTGTGGAACTGTAGAGGGACCATTTTTTTCTTTTTCTTTTTTAATGTATGATACATTGTATAACAATGCTAACCAGACTTCCAGTAAAGCTTGAATAACTATTCGGATGTTAGGCAGAAACACTGCCCTCCAGTGACCAAATTTGTAAATGACAGACAGTTTATTGCACTTCGAAATAAGCAAAATTGAAAAATGTGCACATTAGATTATTTGTCTCATTACACAGTTGGGGTTGGAATTACACGTTTCTTCCTGGAATTTATTCTGATATTGTGTACCTCTAACCCAATATAACTACAGAAGAGAACTACAAAATAGCAAAGAAATAGACGAACTTAGTTATCCAAACTGCAATATTCTATTTTGTAAAGTTCCTTTTAAAATACCAAATAATCCATTATAAAATGACATAACCAATTCCAAACATTTCACCATGTTATTGTCAGAAACACTGATTCAGATGTAAACAGAAGCAGCATTTATAATAAGTAATGTTTTTCTGTGTATAAATATTTATACTTCATTTTTATGTGTGAATGCGCTGTGCGGTAATTACATCTTGTCATTGTTCAAGATACAGTGCATCCAGAAAGAATTCACAGTGCTTCACTCTTTCCACATTTTGTTATGTTACAGCCTTATTCCAAAATAAAAATGAAATTCATTTTTTCCCCTCAACATTTCTACACACAATACCCCATAATGACAAAGTGAAAAAAAAATTTAAAAGATTTTTGCTAATTTATTAAACATAAAAAATTAAGAAATCACATGTACATAAGTATTCACACCCTTTGCTCAATACTTTGTTGCTGCACCTTTGGCAGAAATTACAGCCTAAAGTATTTTTTAATATGATGCCACAAGCTTGGCACACCTATCTTTGTGCAGTTTCGCCCATTCCTCTCTGCAGCACCTCTCAAGCTCCATCAGGTTGGATGGAAAGCGTCGGTGCACAGCCATTTTCAGATCTCTTCAGTGATGTTCAATCGGATTCAAGTCTTGACTCTGGATGGACCACTCAATGACATTCAGACAGTTGTCCTGAAGCCACTCCTTTGATATCTTGGCTGTGTGCTTATGGTCGTTGTCCTGCTGAAAGATGAACCATCGCCCCAATCTGAGGTCAAGAGCGCTCTAGAGCAGGTTTCATACAGGATGTCTCTGTACATTACAGCATTCATCTTTCCCTCTATTCTGACTAGTCTCCCAGTGCTTGTTGCTGAAAAACATCCCCACAGCATGATGCTGCCACCACCATGCTTCACTGTAGGGATGGTATTGGCCTGGTGATGAGCGGTGCCTGGTTTCCTCCAAACATGATGCCTGGCATTCACGCGAAAGAGTTCAATCTTTGTCTCATCAGACCAGATAATTTTGTTTCTCAAGGTCTGGGAGTCCTTCAGGTGCATTTTGGCAAACTCCAGGTGGGCTGCCATGTGCTTTTTACTAAGGAGTGGCTTCCATCTGGCCACTCTACAATACAGGCCTGATTGGTGGATTGCTGCAGAGATGGTTGTCCTTCTGGAATGTTCTCCTCTCTCTACAGAGGAATGCTGTAGCTCTGACAGAGTGATCATCGGGTTCTTGGTCACCTCCCTGACTAGGGCCCTTCTCCCCTGATCGCTCAGTTTAGACGGCCGGCCAGCTCTAGGAAGAGTCCTGGTGGTTCTGTACTTCTTCCATTTACGGATGATGGAGGACACTGTATTCATTGGGACCTTCAAAGAAGCAGATATTTTTCTGTACCCTTCCCCAGATTTGTGCCTCTAGAAAAACCTGTTTCGGAGATCTGCAGACAATTCCTTTGACTTCATGCTTTGTTTGTGCTCAGACATGCACTGCCAAGTCTGGGACCTTATATAGACAGGTGTGTGCCTTTCCAAATCAGATCAGTGGCAACAGGATGCACCTGAGCACAATTTTGAGCTTCATGGCAAAGGCTGTGAATACTTATATACATTTGATTTCTTAGTTTTTTATTTTTAATAAATTTGCAAAAATCTAAAAAAAAAAAAAAACTTTTTCACGTTGTCATTATGGGATATTGGGGGTAATTCAGAGTTGTTAGCAGTTGGGCAAACTATGTCCACTGCAGGTGTGGCAGATATAACATTTTCAGAGAGAGTTAGATTTGGGTGGGTTATTTTGTTTCTATGCAGGGTACATACTGGCTGCTTTATTTTTACACTGCAATTTAAATTTCAGATTTAACACACCACACCCAAATCTAACTCTCTCTGCACATGTTATATCTGCCACCCTGTAGTGCACTTGATTTTGCCCAACTGCTAACAAATATGCTGCTGCGATCAACTCTGAATTAGGCCCCTTGTGTGTAGAATGTTGAGTGAAAAAAAATTAATTCATTCCATTTTGGAATAAAGCTGTAACATAACAAAATGTGGAAAAAGTGAAGCACTGTGAATACTTTCCGGATGCACTGTACTTGTGCAACTGGGCAGGGCCTGACATGCGGTGCGGACTAGCCCTGTGCTGGGCGTCCCCCCGCATGTCAGGGAAGATTAAACTTAGCACATCTACGATCAGGTCTGAATTAGGCCCATGATGAGAGCAGCAGCCTGAACCATCCCACACCCCCAAAAAAGCTCAAAAGAAAATGTATTTAAAAATGTAACAAACAAGTGTTTAATTGTTAAAGGTATTGTTGTGTGAGGGGCAGTAAATACAAAAGCATTTTATTCTTGCAAAAATTAAAGTGGTTTCAATTGAGTATTGTTGTGTGAGGGGCGGTATCAGATATCTGAAAGCAAGTGGCAAAAAGATGCTGAGGACATTTGAATTGCATTAAAATGAACCAATTGTATTTGAATGATATTATGGGGTAGTGTCTGCTCTAAATTTCAAAGTTTTGCTATTGTACGTTCACTTGATAGGGGGCAAAGTAGAGTAGCAAAAACTTCAAGTACTGTAGCTTACTCTTATTGAGAAACATGGATCATCCTATAGAACAGAAGCACCCCAGTGCTAGAATTGGTAGTACTTTTTCAGCCTCTACTAATCAAAAAGACTTTCAATCCTCACAGTGGGGCAGATGTATTAACCTGGAGAAGGCATAAGGAAGTGATAAACCAGTGATAAAGCAGTGTTAAGTGCAAGGTGATAATGCACCAGCCAATCAGCTCCTAACTGTTAATTTACATATGGGAGCGGATTGGCTGGTGTGTTTATCACCTTGCATTTATCACTGGTTTATCACTTTCTTATGCCTTCTCCAAGTTAATACATCTGCCCCCATGTTTGACAATGTCAAATAAAAGATCAGCTCTTAATTAAAATATTAATGGACAAGTTACTCTTGATGAATGTGTTTGTTTGTTTGTTAAAAAGACAGAAAATAGTTAATGTCCATATGCAGTGGTTTAGGGCAAGGTGCACAAACTGTGGATTATGAGACCAAGTGGGGTTTCAGAATCTGTTTTGTGGTCTGGTAATTGTCAGAATGCAATACATTCTATTAGGTACTGTCTCCTTTTGTCCTGCCTCACCTATGTAGTCCCAGGACAATGGCACTCTGATATCCTGTGGTAGATAACAAATGTACATTGACATCTGGGGCCCCATAACAGTAGCATACTGAAACCTAGCATCTCACATCAATAGCACACTGACACCTGAGTACACAGAATAATGGCTCTCTGGTGCATGGGGTCTAAGAACCCCATGCATCACTACACTCTAACCCTGATGCACACAAAAATGGCACACTGATAAAGTATGTGTGGTCACACAAATGACACATTGACACCTAGGCCCCCAGAACAATAGTACACTGACATTCCAGGACCTAGATCTATTGAACACTGACATCCAGAGTTCTACGTTCCATGACTTTTGCACACTAACAATGGGTGTGCCATAACAATGGCAAGCTGATAAGTGTGGTTCCAGAACAAGTTCACACTGATAACCGTGGTTTCTGAACAATGGCTCACTGACACCTTGGATCCCAGAACAATTATACACTGACATCCTGGGTCCCACAGCAATAATGTGACACTCGTGGGTAAGTATCACGTTAAGTTACATTTTACAGGTAAGTATAATAGGTTCTGCAGGTCTCTATTCCCACTTGTTTCTCTTACCACAGGATGGGGGACCAGGCTCCTCATAGAAGCAGGTGACAAAGCAGTATACAGTGCAATTTAAAATACAGTTCAATTGAGAATACAATTTGCACAGACATTAATGACAAAGGGCCTGATTCAGACCTGATCGTTGATGTGCTAAATTTAGCACATCTACGATCAGCTTCCCTGACATGCTGGGGGCTAGTCCTCCCCGTATGTCAGTCCCTGCCCCGTCGCACAAGTACAAAAGTGTTGCATGGTGGTGATGCTTTTTTACTTGAAGAGTAGCTCCCCATCAGCACAGCTCCTGCGCACTATCAGGGAGCTACCCATCGCTGTGAGGGTCGCAGCGGCTGTGTATGACATCAAAGAAAAAAAGGAACTACAGACAGCGCTTGCAGATTTCTTATTATAATAAATTTATTAATTAATTTTTATCTCAATGATAAATTTCCACTAGTATTATTATAGTACCAAAACTAAAAAAATCTTTCCCTTGCCTTAACAACAAATTTGCATGTAAAATTACTAAAACCACATTAATACTTCATATTACATATGGTATATGCTGTAAATCCATAGCAAGTAAATCCTCTCTTCCCAACATTTCCACTTCCCTTAGAGCCTTCTGTAAGATTTCTTTTGGGTAACCCTGTTCCAAAAAGGATCCACACAGAAGATCCGCTTGTCTCTCAAATGACTCCTGATTGGAGCAATTACGTTTAATCCTGATTAGCTGCCCTTTTGGAATATTCATTTTCCATATTTTAGCATGAGAGCTTCTATAGTTTAAATATCTACTCTGATCTACCGGTTTAATGTAGGTTTCCGTTAAGATTTGCCCCTCCTCTACTGATAGTGCAATGTCCAGAAAACTTAATTTTGTTTTGCTTTGATTACAAGTGAATTTCAAACCATATTCGTTTTGATTTATCTTTTGAAAAAAAGTGTCTATCGAAAGTGCATCACCATCCCAAATTATAAATAAATCATCTATAAATCTGCCGTAGAGGACGAGACTCGCACCGAACCCGCCCCCCCCCCCCACACATGTTCCTCCTCAAACCTCCCCATGTATAGGTTGGCGAAGCTCGGCGGGTATAAAAAGGAGCCGTGTGACAGGTGTTAAACATCAGACTGAGGAAGATGCCGATGCCCATAGGCAGTGAAACGCGTCTCTTCACTTCACCTGCCAGTGACAACTTTATTCACCACCGCCGAGCATCAGGAGGAATTTGGACGTATCTCTGGATAAGGCTCACCACGAAAGGTTAATCAGCACCAGAGCCGGGAGAACTACAGAATCATTAACCTGAGGCGGAGTGGTAATTAAAACCTAACATGGCCATGTTTTATAAAAATTGTGACTTTACTTACTAACCTTACTGCTCCAAAAAGCTATGCAAGATTAAATTACTGCTAACTGGATCAGCGTCACTTTAAAGTGAGGAGGGGGAGAAAGAAAAAGAAAAAAAGCTACTGGATTATACACGGACTGTGTGTGATTAAATGCAATCCCTTTCACCTATAGTATATCTCACTTATTGTCATAACATCCAGCTCAAGATTACAACTATTAAAGAAAGGATTCAGCAGAGAACCGAGTGGAAATAAGTAACCAAACCACGGACTCAGCTGCTGTAAGCTTTGTAGCAACTAAATGCAACATTAGGATTCATTGAAACTATTGTATCTTTTTTTGCACCAAAAGGGCTAGCTAAATTGATGTAAGGAGCAGAGCATTGAATGTTTTATTATATGAAATATGAAGTATTAATGTGGTTTTAGTAATTTTACATGCAAATTTGTTGTTAAGGCAAGGGAAAGATTTTTTTAGTTTTGGTACTATAATAATACTAGTGGAAATTTATCATTGAGATAAAAATTAATTAATAAATTTATTATAATAAGAAATCTGCAAGCGCTGTCTGTAGTTCCTTTTTTTCTTAGTTTTCTCTTATATTCGAAGAGGGTTGGGAAGTCCCTCTGTGTATAGTGAGCTGCATGCAGTTTTGGGACATATACATGTTGTTAATTGAACAAATCTAATTATATTGGCGCTAGGGGAGCTACTTTAGTGTAGTTGTTTTTTTATTTCTGTTTGTGTGTATGACATCACACTGGCGCCGTGGCCCGCCCCACCCAACGGTCTGCCCGAACCGTGCCCCCTAAACGGTGGCCAAATGCCACCGGGCGCCCCCTCCTGCCCAGCAACCGCCTCTGCTTGTCAATCAGGCAAAGGCGATCGCAGGGCACTGTGGCGCATGCGCAGTTCAGACCTGATCACTGCTGTGCGAAAACGCACCGATTAGGTCTGAATTAGCCCCAAAATCTCTTATTGGGTTTTTGTGTAACTAGAATGCTTCTGTTTTACGTTTTCTTAACTGAGAGAACATTAAAGTGATTAAAGTGATTAACACATAAATGATTCCAGAATGTGTTGCAAACATATACTTTTCAATATATAAGTGTGACAAGAACACTGGAATAGTATTCGAGGACAGGTATGTTTGTCCCAGGTTCTTGTCTTACCTGTATTAGGAAAATGTTTTGTTTTGTCAGAAGTTCAGAACCTTTTCAGTTTATTGGAAAAACTGGATAAGGGCCCTGAAAGAAAGATAGGGCAAGTTCCAGACGTTGGGCCCAGTTCGGGTCTTTGACCTCACAGAGGGCAAATCAGGGTTTCAGCTGTGTAAGTGGGTTATAGGGCTGCTAGCCTGATTAGTGTGGGCAGACTGCCTGGGAAGACTGCAGGATCTCTGTGAGAGAAGTATGCTTCTTTATACATGTGAGCCATACAGTGTTGACTGGAAAACTCTGTGTTTTTTTGTTTAGAGACAGTTAGGAACGTCTTGTCTTTAGTTAGTGCCGGACAGGCAAGGTATTTTCTTTTGATGTTTGTTTTGTTTTCTGCCTAATAAAACTGGTCGTGGCCAGTTGCACCACACACTGGACTTGTGTGATTCCTCAGCTGCTGCTTGCTAACATTTACCCCACGAAACGGCACCTTGTTCCCTTACAGTGTTACAACTTGGTGGAGAATGCGAGCATGCCGTTCTGCGCATAAGTGAAAGCAGCAGCTTTATGAGGCCTGCGGAAAATGGTGGTTTGTGCAAATACAGCCCAGTGTGAAGTTGCTGAGACTCGCCCTGAGGATTTGATATATGTCCTGGGTAAAAGCAGCTACAAAGCCGCCTGAAAAATCTGTCGACATGGAGGAACTGCTCAAAGCCTTGCTGCAAGCTACAGCGGTTCAGCAGGAGGCCAACAGACAGCAGCAGGTGGCAATGGAGGAAAATAGGAGACAGCAGCAGGTGGCAATGGTGGAAAATAGGAGACAGCAGCAGGTGGCAATGAAGGAAAATAGGAGACAGCAGCAGGTGGCTATTGACGAACTTTACAGACAACAGCGTCAGGATAGAGAGGCCTTAACAGAAGTGGTGCAGAGCCTTGCAGTTCTATACGGGCCAGTCACTTCCTTCAGAAAATGACAGAGGCTGATGATGTAGAGGCATACCTGACCATGTTTGAAAGGACTGCCGAGCGTGAGAACTGGCCGAAAGCACAGTGGGCCAGTCTGCTGGCGCCTTTTCTGTCAGGTGAGCCCCAAAAAGCGTACTTTGATTTAAGCCCTGCTCAGTCTCGGGACTATGATAAACTAAAGACTGAGATCCTGACCCGCCTGGGAGTCACGCTGTCAGTACGAGCAAAACGGGTACACCGTTGGGTGTACGCCATGGAGAAGCCTCCTCGCTCCCAGATGCACGACCACATTCAGCTTACAAAAAATGGTTACAGCCAGAGACATTAACTGGTCCCCAGATGGTTGAAAGAGTCGTCATGGACCGCTATTTGAGATCTTTGCCCGTGGTCCTGCGCAAGTGGGTGAGCCATGGAAACCCGGATACTGTTGACCAATTAGTGGACATGGTAGAGAGGTATTTGGCGGCAGAGGAACTACTGATATCCACCCAGCAACCCATAGATCCTCAACAGCGCCCTTCAGTGAAGACTGGTAAGACTGTTCCGTGGGAAAACGTTGCTGGGCGGTTAAGAGAATGCAAGGCTGGAGAGACTGTAAAACACTGGCCCTGGAGACAGGCCAATGGGGCTAGAATGGTCTATGCTTCCCAAACGGGTTGATAATTGTGTGGTTAAATGTTTTAGGTGTGGTATGCCAGGTCATGTTATTGCCAATTGCCCAGTCACGCAAGAACCCATGCAATGTGATGCTGCCTTTGAATGTCGCAGAATGTCTTTCTTTGCTAGGTTAGCCTGTACTGTGGTACCTTCACCTGAGCTGGAAAAACAAATGTGTGATGTGTTCTTAGAGGGTAACCGGGTGGAGGCCTTGCTATATTCAGGAAGTTTAGTTACCCTCGTGAAAGCTGGGTTAGTGAACCCCTTAAAGGTCCATTAAATACCTATTGGGGTAACTTGCATACATGGGGATACCCAACATTATGTCACTGCTGAAGTTAATATAGAAACTTGTTGTGGGTCAGCAATTGTTAAAGCAGGACTGGTCCCCACCCTGGTGCATGAGGCCATAATAGGGAGGAATTTTCCTCATTTTTGGAAACTGTGGGAATCACGTTTATCAACAAATGTGAGAGGTAAAGATCCAGTTGATAATACCAGTGATTTTATGGATGTACGTGGGTCTTCAGAACTTTCTGACCCTTTGCCGTTTGCCAGTTTGGCTGGGGTAGTGACAGATGGGGAGTCCAGTGAGGACCCTCTTGCTGGGAACAGAGACATAGTAGTTAGAACTGAAAGCGTGCCTGACCTGGAGGTAAAGAAGGATCTGTTTGCGTCTGAACAGTTAAAGGATCCTACCTTGATAAAGGCTAGAGAGAATGTTAAGATTGTTAATGGGGAACCTGTGGTACCAGGTGAAAGGGTTACGTATCCCCACATGGCCATCTGTAATGAGCTCTTGTACCACATTGTCAAAAAGGGTGAGGATGTGGTGGAACAGCTGGTAGTTCCCCAGCCTTAAAGGAGAACGGTACTGGATTTAGCTCATAGTCACGTTACAGCAGGACATTTAGGGGCAGAAAAAACCACTGAAAGAGTTTTACAAAGGTTCTTCTGGCCAGGGGTTTATAAAGAAGTGTCTGAATATTGTTCTTCCTGTCCTGAATGCCAGTATCATGCCCCTAGACCCCATTTCAGGAGCCCACTAGTTCCCATGCCTTTTTATAGAGGTCCCATTTGACAGAATAGCCATGGATCTCGTGGGGCCCTTGTTTAAGTCCGCTCGGGGCCATCAGTATATCCTGGTAATTATGGACTATGCCACTCGATATCCTGAGGCTGTTCCTTTACACACTATCACAACCAAGGCGATAGCTAGAGAGCTGGTGCAGGTTTTTAGTAGAGTGGGAATACCAAAAGAAATTTTGACTGACCAAGGTACTCCATTTATGTCAAGGGTCATGAAAGAATTGTGCAAATTATTTAAGGTCACTCACCTCAGGACGTCCATCTACCATCCCCAAACTGATGGGTTGGTGGAAAGGTTCAATAAAACATTAAAAAGTATGTTAAAAAAAGGTTGTTGATAGAGATGGAAAAAACTGGGATTGTTTGTTGCCCTACTTGTTAATGGCCATCAGAGAAGTTCCTCAGTCCTCTACGGGGTTTTCTCCATTTGATTTGTTGTATGGTAGACACCCCAGAGGGCTGTTGGACATTGCCAAAGAGACGTGGGAAGGACAGCCCACTCCTTACAGAAGCGTTATTGAACATGTAACACAAATGCAGGATAGGATTGCAGCCGTGGTACCTATTATCAGAGAGCACATGGAACAGGCCCAAAGTGCTCAACAGAGGGTGTATAACCGGAGTGCCAAGATACGGGAATTTGCTCCCGGAGATAGAGTTCTTGTTTTGGTACCCACTGTGGAAAGCAAGTTCCTAGCTAAATGGCAGGGTATATTTGAGATTAGGGAAAAAGTGAATGAGGTTAATTACAAAGTATACCAACCGGGAAAGAGGAAACCCGAACAAATCTACCATGTTAACTTAATCAAACCCTGGAAAGATAGGTTGTCTCTGTCAGCGGAGCCTTGCCCTTCGATGTCCTCACCTCGGTTGCTTCCCGCAGTAAAGGTGTCAGAGACGTTTTCAGCTGATCAGAACAATCAGGTTAAAGAATTTCTCATCCAAAATAGGGAGATATTTTCAGAGCTGCCTGGCCGAACGACCATAATAAAACATGACATTGTCACAGAACCAGGGGTCAGGGTCCATTTAAAGCCATATAGGATTCCTGAAGCTCAGCGAGAAGCTGTTTCTAAAGAAGTTAAAACCATGTTAGAACTTGGAGTCATAGAGGAATCTAACAGTGAGTGGTCCAGTCCCATAGTTCTCATCCCGAAGCCAGACGGTAGCATACGCTTCTGTAATGACTTTCGTAAGTTAAATGAGGTGTCCAAATTTGACGCATACCCCATGCCCCGTGTGGATGAGCTTATAGAAAGGCTGGGAACAGCCAGGTTTCTCACCACGTTGGACCTGACCAAAGGGTACTGGCAAATACCTTAAAATTGATGCTATTCAAAACTGGCCTCGTCCAGTGAATAAAAAACAGGTAAGGGCTTTTTTGGGGAATAACTGGGTACTATAGATGGTTTATTCCCAATTTTGCGACCACAGCAGTGCCGTTGTCAGACCTTGCCAAAGGGAAGCAGTCAAATATGGTGCAGAAAAAGCGTTCCAAACATTAAAAGTGGCTTTGTGTTCACAACCGGTATTGATGACACCAGATTTCTTGAAGGAATTTGTTGTACAGACAGATGCCTCAGAGGTAGGGATAGGGGCTGTGTTGTCGCAAACCAGAGATGGGGACGAACACCCTATCATTTATTTGAGTAGGAAACTCAATGAGCATGAAAAAAGGTATGCCATTGTGGAAAAGGAGGCTTTGGCCATTAAGTGGGCACTAGATACCTTGAGATATTTCCTCTTGGGTAGACAATTCAGACTAGTGACAGATCACGCACCTTTAAAATGGATGTATGTAAATAGAGGTCAGAATGCTCGTGTAACTAGATGGTTTCTAGCATTGCAGGATTTTAAGTTTACTGTTGAACATAGACCATGTACACAATTGGCCAACGCAGATGCATTGTCCTGCATCTTCTGTTTGGGGGCTACAAGTGTTCCGGCCCCTAGGTCGAAACAGGGGAGGGGGATATGTGACAAGAACACTGGAATAGTGTTTGAGGGCAGATATGTTTGCCCCAGGTTCTTGTCTTACCTGTATTAGGAAAATGTTTTGTTTTGTTTTGTCAGAAGTTCAGAACCTTTTCAGTTTATTGGAAAAACTGCATAAGGGCCCTGAAAGAAAGATAGGGCAAGTTCCAGACGTTGGGCCCAGTTCGGGTCTTTGACCTCACAGAAGGCTAATCAGGGTTTCAGCTGTGTAAGTGGGTTATAGGACTGCTAGCCTGATTAGTGTGGGCAGACTGCCTGGAAAGACTGCAGGATCTCTGTGAGAGAAGTATGCTTCCTTATATATGTGAGCCATACAGTGTTGACTGGAAAACTCTGTGTTTTTTTGTTTAGAGACAGTTAGGAATGTCTTGTGTTTAGTTAGTGCCGGACAGGCAAGGTATTTTCTTTTGATGTTTGTTTTGTTTTCTGCCTAATAAAACTGGTCGTGGCCAGTTGCACCACACACTGGACTTGTGTGATTCCTCAGCTGCTGCTTGCTAACATTTACCCCACGAAACGGCACCTTGTTCCCTTACAGTGTTACATAAGAAATCAGTGAAAGAACACAGCATATATTAGATTACAATCCTATCAAGCTAAAATACAAGGTTAATGCAGCAATCATATTAGAAAGTACTCATACACTGGGCCCCCTTAAACCTCTATAATGTTCGGTTTGCTGAATTAAGTATATAGTGCACATTTTAGTAAATTTAAGCTCCTAGAATCAGAGACTGAATGCCTGAAGTCAATGTTGCAAATAAGAAATGCCACAAGATACTGTACAATGTAGCTAGCCCAGATTATGCAGCACGAATTGTAGCTCTTTTCTTCTCTGAAAGCAATTACCATTTCCTCTGACACTGTGCCACAATAACAATCTTTTGACAACTGTTTCTGTGGAAATAACTACTGTAGCTGTCATTTATCTTGGCTTGTTTTAAGGCACTGTTCTCTAGTGAACACTGCCAGCCTCGCTCACACTGCTTCCGTTGAGCAATAAGTGCTTACCACTGCAGGGCCCATGAGGCAGCGAATTAGAGATAATAGGCCTAGTAGTCCCTGAACAACTATCTGCTAAAGGAGCTGTGCTGCTAATTAAAGATGCAGTTCTACAGTACTCAAGCAGCTTACTAATTTAAAACTGTCTTTGCTGTCGAGTATGCCTGTCACTGTTACAGTCACTTTCTGCGTCTGACTGACTATGTAGGGCTTGCTTAGTCACACCCTCTTTATTATACTGAATATACACATTTTACAAGTGTCATAGCCAGGATTAGAAACCACAACCTATTACACTGGAAGCAGACACCTTACTGATGAAGCTGTTTGCTCCTGTATAGGAATTTTAACTATATGAAGATACTTCTCTGACAATTACACGTAACTTATATAGTTAGAATTCTCATGCTTCCTATTCAGGAGCAAATAGCTCTATCAGTAAAGTGTCTGCTGTCAGTGTAACAGGTCATGGACTCTAATCCTGGGTATGACTGCTAAGAAATGTGTGATTTAAAATAAAACAATTAAATGTATAAATACAGTATATAATTTTTTTTCAGAACACCACACACACACACACACACACACACACTTATCTTAATAAAGGAAATAGGGGGGCACCAATATTTATCTTGTCTCCGGGCAACTGGGATGAACTTACGCCACTGAATGTGATTGATGTAGTGCAGCTACCGATGTGTAGTTTCACTTTTGTAATGGGTCTGGGCTACACAGACATGCTGCCTGGATCTTCCCCATTATATACAGTTACTGTTATTCTTATGCATTATCAATGAGAAGCTTCTTTCTGCCCACTGACTATCTAGAGCTAGGAGCTGCCTCTGGTTCTGCCTCTGTGAGAGGAGAACCTATGTAACCTCCTCACCAGCAGTAAAGTCACAGGGGCAGTCCGCCAGAGCTGCGCCCCATGGTGAAAAGGCAGCCATGTGACTTCTCTACCGTATTCCTCCCCTCCCTCCCAGGCACCGCAGAGTAGTCATGGACAAAGTGATTCACTGAAGTGAGTTGAGACACATGACTCAGTTTAGTGGAGTGTCTCGAATCAGTGTCTCGGCACATGAGTCATGACTCATTTGTATTGGAAAGTATTGCAGAGACAGTGCACATGATCAGTGAGTTGCCAGAGAGACTCAGTGCTGGCAGACCAGTGCTGGTGACTCATGGAGGGAGTTATTCAGCTGGACAGATTGTGCAGTGTATCTGGGGGAAGCAGCTGCTTATGCACTGATTGTTAATAATATATTAACATAGATTCAGTGTTATGTTGATATATTATTAATAAGGGTTCACTACGGCTGGCCGGCGGTCGGGCTCCCGGCGACCAGCATCCCGGCGCCGGGAGCCCGACCGCCGGCTTACCGACAGCTTGGCGAGCGCAAATGAGCCCCTTGCGGGCTCGCTGCGCTCGCCACGCTACGGGCACGGTGGCGCGCTACGCGCGCCACACTATTTTATTCTCCCTCTATGGGGGTCGTGGACCCCCACGAGGGAAAATAAGTGTCGGTATGCCGGCTGTCGGGCTCCCGGCGCCGGTCTACTGAGCGCCGGGAGTCCGACCGCCGGCAAACAGAAGACCACCCATTAATAACCAGTAATTGCATACAAGTTACTGAATATGCACATTACTTCTGGCTGAGGAGAGAAAGCTTAACAGCCATGAAACACATATCATTCAGTCAGTAGCGGATCTTGCCACGGGCAAGCAGGAATTTTGCACGGGGCGCCGCCTTCCGGAGGGAGCAGGGCGCCATCCGGAGGATGCCGCACCAGGGCAAGATCCGCTGCTGCTGTGTGCTGCCCGCTGCCCCCCTGCTGCTGCTGGCCGCTGCTCCCCCCCCCCCCCCCCCCGCTGCCGCTGTGTAGGGAAACTAGACGCGTACGCGTCTAGTTTCCCTTCGTGGAGAGGTCCTTTACTGTGCGGTGCGCGATGACGTCATCGCGCACCGCACATCATTTCAGTCTGTACAGGGGGCGTAAATGACCATGCCCCCTGTATGAAGCCACACCCCCTAATGCCGCCCGGGGCGCCAGAAGCCCCGGAACCGGCCCTGCATTCAGTCACAATCACATTGAGCAGGAGCAGTGAGCACTGAGCTGAGAGCCCTGTACCACAGGGACTCCACCTCCTGCAGTTTAATGCTGCATGAATCAGATCAGTCCACTGAGTCACTGAGTCTACACAGTGTACCATACCTCCCAACATGACCCTCTCCAGGAGGGACACAATGCTCTGCTTCTGGACTTTCTCTTTCTCTATGATTACCGGCACCTGTGTTGAACAGGTTAATGGATAAGAAAGGTGTTTCAGCACAGGAGATGGCAATTATACATTATGAGGGAAGTCCAGGAGCAGAGCATTCTGTCCCTCCTGGAGAGGGTCATGTTGGGAGGTATGGTGTACATCTGTCTCAACTCACAGGCAGACTCAGGAATCAGGATGAATGAATCAGGCACAGCAGCACAGCACTCACTGGTGAGTCATGACTGCTCCCTCCCCCCTCCCACTGGGTGTCACCTGGTATTGCCGCTGGCCAATCACAATGACACACTGAGTTTCTTCCTTCTGGCTGAGAGAGGCTACTGCTGCAGCTGTCTCGACTCACTAAACTGTTAGTGACTCGAATCATTCATACTTCCTGATGATTCGAGTCACTGTGTTGAGACAGAGAGTCAGTAGCCATCTCTACCGCAGAGCTGGCATAAGCTAGGAATGCAGTCAGGACCGTGCTGCTGGAACCAGGCTGTGTCACATCCGTACTTCCATTCTAAGATTGCCGCCCAATGTCTCCTAATGGCTTTCCCTCCTGCACAAGCTCTTACTCTTCCAGGGAGCCGTATGCTTTAGTATCTAAACGATCACGTGGAGGTCTGTATTAACAGCCTAAGAGTCACGTGATCGGAAAGTATGTTAATTTTAACCAATAAATAGCAAGCTTGCGTTCCACTGACAGGATGTCTAGGTATGCGGTCATGTGACCCATACATCTAAACAGGAAGTGTTTTAAAAGGTTTTGATATATAAATCTTTTAATATTATTCAAAGCTAAGTTTGGAGTACATATACATCTGTCTCCTATGTATATAAATAAATTAAACTGGATATGGTTTTGTTTTGTTATTTATTTTAAAACTTGCAAATGATCTCAGCTGTCAACAATGGGCAATTAGCACAGCCTTTAAAAAGGGCACCCACACTATGGGCACACATACCTTGAAAAAGCTGTGGATACAGCGAAACGCGTTGGTCTGGAGGAGCCGTGTACCACTGAATCACCAATCATACCTGGAAAAAGCCTAGAAGTCCATCAGCAATTGGGAATTTGCAGAAGTCCATGTAAGCACCAGAGATCCAGCTATAAAGAGGTCTACATCTGGCTTGGAACCAAGCAAACAAGGTTCACCTAATCTTTGGACATTCACCTGCTAGCATTGCAAAGTGCACCCAGGACTGTGGCATAATTCCAAGGACTTTCTTCAGTACATCATGTCCGGCATCCTCATGTGGTAATACACCAAACAAATTTGCTGTGCTTGCCCTATTTGACATTTTTTTTACTGAATTTATTTTATTAATATACCCATATATATATAAGAATTGAATGTTTTATTTGTTGCAACAACTTTTATAATAAATTGTGATTATTAATTTTCCATATCCAGTTTTCTAAGCGCTGTTTACACACCTATATTCTATGCTTTAGTATCTAGGCTAGCCAGTGTGCGGGTGAGAGTACCTGAACACCATGCACCAGCTCTGTGGTTTCTTCCCACTGTCACCAATGTATGCATTGTCATACACGCTCAAGTCACATTATTATGACCACCAGCTAATAGCCAGAGTAACCGCCGTGTGCAGCACAAACAGTAGCTATATGGGCTGAGCTGCCATTTTAGACACATATCAGGAAGCCCCCAGGTTCATTTTGTCAGTGCATGTCGATTGGCCCTCCCGCACCTTCATAACCGACTTTCACCTCTCATATCAATGGCACATGGGGGGTCATTCTGAGTTGATCGTTCGCTGCCGATTTTCGCAGCGCAGCGATCAGGTGAAAAAATTGCATTTATGCGCATGCATATGGCCCGCAATGAGCACACGCGACATACGGGTACAAAGCTCTTTGTGGTTGTGCTTAGGTTCTAGCGAAGTTTTCCTTCGCACTGACGGCTGCAAGAAGATTGACAGGAAGAGGGCGTTTCTAGGTGTCAACTGACCGGTTTCAGGGAGTGTTTGCAAAACGCAGGCATGTCTGAAAAAATGCAGGCGTGGCCGGGCGTTCGCTGGGCGGGTGTATGACGTCAAATCTGGACATAAATAGGCTGAAGTGATCGCAAGCGCTGAGTAGGTTCAGAGTTACTCTGAAACTGCACAAACTGTTTTTGCAGAGCTCGGCAGCACATGCGTTCGCACTTCTCTAAGCTAAAATACACTCCCCAGTGGGCGGCGGCATAGCGTTTGCATGGCTGCTAAAACTAGCTAGCGAGCGATCAACTCGGAATGACCCCCATGGTGTGCTGCAGTTTCCACTTCGGTTATTCACAATGGTGCCATTTGTTCAGTCACAATACACCTTCACCACAGCAGCACGCAAACAGTTCACACACTGCAATGTTTCAGAAATACAGCCACCCTTGGCCCACAAGACAATAATCTTCCCTTTTTGCAACTCAAATAAATTGCCCCTTTTCCCATGACAGCAACATGTTATATGTGTACAGAAAGCCTATCTCACACCTTATATACCCACCAAGCCAGAGCACAAAATGTGACGCACTTCATGGGCAGCTCATTGCTGACGTCAAATGTATGAGGTGGTCATAATAATGTGACTCGACCATGTACAGCGCATCTGGAAAGTATTCACAATGCTTTACTTTTTCCACATTTTATGTTACAGCCTTATTCCAAAATGGAATAAATTAGTTTTTTCCCCTCAAAATTCTACACACAATACTTCATAATGACAATGTGAAAAAAGTTTTTTTGAGATTTTTGCTAATTTATTAAAAATAAAAAACTTAGAAATCACATGTACATATGTATTCACAGCCTTTGCTCAATACTTTGTTGATGAACCTTTGGCAGCAATTACAGCCTCAAGACTTTTTGAATATGATGCAACAAGTTTGGCACACCTATCTTTTGGCAGTTTCGCCCATTCCTCTCTGAAGCACCTCTCAAGCTCCATCAGGTTGGATGGGAAGCGTCGGTGCACAGCCATTTTCAGCTCTCTCCAGAGATGTTCAATTGGATTCAATTCTGGGCTCTGGCTGGGTCACTCAAGGACATTCACAAAGTTGTCCTGAAGCCACTCCTTTGATATCCTGGCTGTGTGCTTAGGGTCGTTGTTCTGCTGAAAGATGAACCATCGCCCCAGTCTGAGGTTAAGAGCGCTCTAGAGCAGGTATTCCTACAGGATGTCTTTGTACATTGCTGCATTCATATTTCCCTCTATTCTGACTAGTCTCCCAGTGCTTGTTGCTGAAAAACATCCCCACAGCATGATGCTGCCACCACCATGCTTCACTGTAGGGATGGTATTGGCCTGGTGATGAGCAGAGCCTGGTTTCCTCCAAACATGACACCTGGCATTCACGCCAAAGAGTTCAATCTTTGTCTCATCAGACCAGAGAATTTTGTTTTTCATGGTCTGAAAGTCCTTCAGGTGCATTTTGGCAAACTCTAGGCGGGCTGCCATATGCTTTTTACTAAGGAGTGACTTCCGTCTGGCCACTCCACAATACAGGCCTAATTGGTGGATTGCTGCAGAGATGGTTGTCCTTCTGGAAGGTTCTCCTCTCTCCACAGAGGAATGCTGTAGCTCTAACAGAATGACCATTGGGTTCTTGGTCACCTCGCTGACTAGGGTCCTTCTCCCCCGATCACTCAGTTTAGATGGCCGGCCAGCTCTAGGAAGAGTCCTGTGGTTCCGAACTTCTTCCATTTATGGAGGATGGATGCCACTGTGATAATTGGGACCTTTAAAGCAGCAGATATTTTTCTGTACCCTTCCCCTGATTTGTGCCTCGAGACAATCCTGTCTCGGAGGTCTACAGACAATTCCTTTGACTTCATGCTTGGTTTGTGCTCAGACATACACTGTCAAGTGTGGGACCTTATATAGACAGGTGTGTGCCTTTCCAAATCATGTCCAATCAACTGAATTTACCACAGGTGGTCTTCAATTAAGCTGTAGGAACATCTAAAGGATGATCAGTGGAACAGGATGCACCTGAGCTCAATTTTGAGCTTCATGGCAAAGGCTGTGAATACTTACGTACATGTGATTTCTTAGTTTTTTATTTTTAATACATTTGCAAAAATCTAAAAAAAACCTGTTTTCACATTATCATTATGGGGGTATTGTGTGCAGAATTTTGAGGAGAAAAATAAATTTATTCCATTAATTTCATTTGTTTTGGAATAAGGCTGTAACATGACAAAATGTGGAAAAAATTAAGCGCTGTGAATACTTTCCGGATGCATTGTATATAGATGCCTCCACATGCGCCCTCTCCATCTGGCCCCTCCAACCACAGTCCGAGGTTTATGGGACTCACAACAGAACTAGGAGCGGTTCTAGGCACGGGCAAGCAGGGTGGACGCTGCGGCCCGCAAGCGCAGCTGGGGTCACCCCGCTGGTGCCCACCGCCCACCCGCTCCCCGGCTGCAGCAGACGCCATTGTCAGATGCTAGAGGCCATAATTGACCTCTAGTGTCTGTGCAGCGCTATGGGAGAGACGTCATGAAGTTTCTCCCATAGAGAGGAGCGGGTGGTCAGAAATAGAGCAGCAGCGGCAGCAGCGGTCGGGAAGCAGGAGCGGGGCTGGTGAGTATTGTGTCGTTTTTTCTCTGACGTCCTAGTGGATGCTGGGACTTCCGTAAGGACCATGGGGAATAGCGGCTCCGCAGGAGACTTGGCACAAAAAGTAAAAGCTTTAGACTAGCTGGTGTGCACTGGCTCCTCCCCCTATGACCCTCCTCCAAGCCTCAGTTAGATTTTTGTGCCCGAACGAGAAGGGTGCATGCTAGGTGGCTCTCCTGAGCTGCTTAGAAGTAAAAGTTTAAATAGGTTTTTTATTTTCAGTGAGTCCTGCTGGCAACAGGCTCACTGCATCGTGGGACTAAGGGGAGAAGAAGCGAACTCACCTGCGTGCAGAGTGGACTGGGCTTCTTGGCTACTGGACATTAGCTCCAGAGGGACGATCACAGGTTCAGCCTGGATGGGTCCCGGAGCCGCGCCGCCGGCCCCCTTACAGAGCCAGAAGAGCGAAGAGGTCCGGAGAAATCGGCGGCAGAAGACGTTCCTGTCTTCAGATAAGGTAGCGCACAGCACTGCAGCTGTGCGCCATTGCTCTCAGCACACTTCACACTCCGGTCACTGAGGGTGCAGGGCGCTGGGGGGGAGCGCCCTGAGACGCAATAAAACATGTTTAAACCTTATATGGCTAAAGAAATACATCACATATAGCTCCTGGGCTATATGGATGCATTTCACCCCTGCTAGTTTTCCTAAAAAAAGCGGGAGAAAAGGCCGCCGTGAAGGGGGCGGAGCCTATCTCCTCAGCACACAAGCGCTATTTTCCCTCACAGTTCCGCTGGAAGGAAGGCTCCCAGACTCTCCCCTGCAGTCCTGCTACAGAATCAGGGTAAAACAAGAGAGGGGGGGCACTATTGGCAGCTAATATAAAACAGCAGCTATAAAGGGAGTAACACTTACATAAGGTTATCCCTGTATATATATAGCGCTCTGGTGTGTGCTGGCAAACTCTCCCTCTGTCTCCCCAAAGGGCTCGTGGGGTCCTGTCCTCTTTCAGAGCATTCCCTGTGTGTGTGCTGGATGTCGGTACGATTTTGTCGACATGTATGAGGAGGAAAATGATGTGGAAGCAGAGCAACTGCCTGTGTTAGTGATGTCACCCCCTAGGGAGTCGACACCTGACTGGATGGTCGTATTTAAAGAATTACGTGACAGTGTCAGCACTTTGCAAAAAACTGTTGACGACATGAGACAGCCGGCAAATCAATTAGTGCCTGTTCAGGCGTCTCAGACACCGTCGGGGGCGCTAAAACGCCCGTTACCTCAGATGGTCGACACAGACCCAGACACGGATACTGAATCCAGTGTCGACGGTGAGGAGACAAACGTAATGTCCAGTAGGGCCACACGTTACATGATCACGGCAATGAAGGAGGCATTGAATATTTCTGACACTACAAGTACCACAAAAAAGGGTATTATGTGGGGTGTGAAAAAACTACCAGTAGTTTTTCCTGAATCAGATGAATTAAATGAGGTGTGTGATAAAGCGTGGTTTTCCCCCGATAAAAAACTGCTGATTTCTAATAAATTATTGGCACTATACCCTTTCCCGCCAGAGGTTAGGGCGCGTTGGGAAACACCCCCTAGGGTAGATAAGGCGCTCACACGCTTATCAAAACAAGTGGCGTTACCGTCTCCCGATACGGCCGCCCTTAAGGAACCAGCTGATAGAAGGCTGGAAAATATCCTAAAAGGTATATACACACATACTGGTGTTATACTGCGACCAGCAATCGCCTCAGCCTGGATGTGCAGTGCTGGAGTGGCTTGGTCGGATTCCCTGACTGAAAATATTGATACCCTGGATAGGGACAGTATATTATTAACTATAGAGCATTTAAAGGATGCATTACTATATATGCGAGATGCACAGAGGGATATTTGCACCCTGGCATCTAGAGTGAGTGCGATGTCCATTTCTGCCAGAATAGCGTTATGGACGCGACAGTGGTCAGGTGATGCGGATTCCAAACGACATATGGAAGTATTGCCGTATAAAGGGGAGGAGTTATTTGGGGTCGGTCTATCGGACCTGGTGGCCACAGCAACGGCCGGAAAATCCACCTTTTTACCCCAGGTCACCTCTCAGCAGAAAAAGACACCGTCTTTTCAAACTCAGTCCTTTCGTTCCCATAAGGGCAAGCGGGCAAAAGGCCACTCATTTCTGCCCCGGGGCAGAGGAAGGGGAAAAAGACTGCACCAGGCAGCCTCTTCCCAGGAGCAGAAGCCCTCCCCCGCTTCTGTCAAGTCTTCAGCATGACGCTGGGGCCTTACAAGCGGACTCAGGCACGGTGGGGGGCCGTCTCAAGAATTTCAGCGCGCAGTGGGCTCACTCGCAAGTGGACCCATGGATCCTGCAGGTAGTATCACAGGGGTACAAATTGGAATTCGAGACGTCTCCCCCTCGCCGGTTCCTGAAGTCTGCTCTACCAACGTCTCCCTCCGACAGGGAGGCGGTAGTGGAAGCTATTCACAAGCTGTATTCCCAGCAGGTGATAATCAAGGTACCCCTCCTACAACAGGGAAAGGGGTATTATTCCACGCTGTTTGTGGTACCGAAGCCGGACGGCTCGGTGAGACCAATTTTAAATCTAAAATCCTTGAACACTTACATAAAAAGGTTCAAATTCAAGATGGAGTCACTCAGAGCAGTGATAGCGAACCTGGAAGAAGGGGACTATATGGTGTCTCTGGACATCAAAGATGCTTATCTCCATGTCCCAATCTACCCTTCTCACCAAGGGTACCTCAGGTTTGTGGTACAAAACTGTCATTATCAGTTTCAGACGCTGCCGTTTGGATTGTCCACGGCACCACGGGTCTTTACCAAGGTAATGGCCGAAATGATGATTCTTCTTCGAAGAAAAGGCGTCTTAATTATCCCTTACTTGGACGATCTCCTGATAAGGGCAAGGTCCAGGGAACAGTTAGAGGTCGGAGTAGCACTATCTCAGGTAGTGCTACGTCAGCACGGGTGGATCCTAAATATCCCAAAATCACAGCTGATTCCAACAACACGTCTACTGTTCCTGGGGATGATTCTGGACACAGTCCAGACAAAGGTGTTTCTCCCGGAGGAGAAGGCCAGGGAGTTATCCGAGCTAGTCAAATGGTCCGGATCGCATCTTCAGATGCATCAGCGGATAACCCTATCTCCAAGGACAAGGGTGTCTCTCCTGTGGTGGTTACAGAGTGCTCATCTTCTAGAGGGCCGCAGATTCGGCATTCAGGATTGGATGCTGGTGACCACCGATGCCAGCCTGAGAGGCTGGGGAGCAGTCACACAGGGAAGAAATTTCCAGGGCTTGTGGTCAAGCATGGAAACGTCTCTTCACATAAATATCCTGGAACTAAGGGCCATTTACAATGCCCTAAGTCAAGCAAGGCCTCTGCTTCAGGGTCAGTCGGTATTGATCCAATCGGACAACATCACGGCAGTCGCCCACGTCAACAGACAGGGCGGCACAAGAAGCAGGAGGGCAATGGCAGAAGCTGCAAGGATTCTTCGCTGGGCGGAAAATCATGTGGTGGCACTGTCAGCAGTGTTCATTCCGGGAGTGGACAACTGGGAAGCAGACTTCCTCAGCAGACACGACCTCCACCCGGGGGAGTGGGGACTTCACCCAGAAGTCTTTCAAGTGATTGTAAACCGTTGGGAAAAACCAAAGGTGGACATGATGGCGTCCCGTCTCAACAAAAAACTGGACAGATATTGCGCCAGGTCAAGGGACCCTCAGGCAATAGCGGTGGACGCTCTGGTAACACCGTGGGTGTACCAGTCGGTGTATGTGTTCCCTCCTCTGCCTCTCATTCCAAAAGTACTGAGAATCATAAGAAGGAGAGGAGTGAAGACTATACTCGTGGCTCCGGATTGGCCAAGAAGAACTTGGTACCCGGAACTGCAAGAGATGCTCACGGAGGACCCGTGGCCTCTACCTCTAAGAAAGGACCTGCTCCAGCAGGGACCTTGTCTGTTCCAAGACTTACCGCGGCTGCGTTTGACGGCATGGCGGTTGAACGCCGGATCCTGATGGAAAAAGGCATTCCAGATGAAGTCATCCCTACCCTGATCAAAGCCAGGAAGGATGTAACTGCGAAACATTATCACCGCATTTGGCGAAAATATGTTTCCTGGTGTGAGGCTAAGAAGGCCCCCACAGAGGAATTTCAACTGGGTCGTTTCCTGCATTTCCTGCAAGCAGGACTGTCTATGGGCCTAAAATTAGGATCCATTAAGGTTCAAATTTCGGCCCTGTCGATCTTCTTCCAGAAAGAACTGGCTTCATTGCCTGAAGTTCAGACGTTTGTCAAGGGGGTACTGCATATACAACCTCCTTTTGTGCCACCAGTGGCACCTTGGGATGTCAATGTAGTTTTAGGGTTCCTAAAATCACATTGGTTTGAACCACTCACCACTGTGGAATTAAAATATCTCACATGGAAGGTGGTCATGCTGTTAGCTCTGGCGTCAGCCAGGCGTGTCTCAGAAATGGCGGCTTTGTCATATAAAAGCCCTTACCTGATTTTTCATTCAGACAGGGCAGAATTGAGGACTCGTCCTCAATTTCTCCCTAAGGTGGTTTCAGCGTTTCACATGAACCAACCTATTGTGGTGCCTGCGGCTACTAGGGACTTGGAGGACTCCAAGTTGTTGGACGTAGTCAGGGCCCTGAAAATATATGTTTCCAGGACGGCTGGAGTCAGAAAATCTGACTCGCTGTTTATCCTGTATGCACCCAACAAGCTGGGTGCTCCTGCTTCTAAGCAGACGATTGCTCGTTGGATTTGTAGTACAATTCAGCTTGCACATTCTGTGGCAGGACTGCCACAGCCAAAATCTGTTAAAGCCCATTCCACAAGAAAAGTGGGCTCATCTTGGGCGGCTGCCCGAGGGGTCTCGGCTTTACAACTTTGCCGAGCAGCTACTTGGTCAGGGGCAAACACGTTTGCAAAATTTTACAAATTCGATACCCTGGCTGAGGAGGACCTGGAGTTCTCTCATTCGGTGCTGCAGAGTCATCCGCACTCTCCCGCCCGTTTGGGAGCTTTGGTATAATCCCCATGGTCCTTACGGAAGTCCCAGCATCCACTAGGACGTCAGAGAAAATAAGAATTTACTTACCGATAATTCTATTTCTCATAGTCCGTAGTGGATGCTGGGCGCCCATCCCAAGTGCGGATTGTCTGCAATACTTGTATATAGTTATTGTTACAAAAAATCGGGTTGTTTATTGTTGTGAGCCATCTTTTCAGAGGCTCCTACGTTTATCATACTGTTAACTGGGTTCAGATCACAGGTTGTACAGTGTGATTGGTGTGGCTGGTATGAGTCTTACCCGGGATTCAAAATCCTTCCTTATTATGTACGCTCGTCCGGGCACAGTATCCTAACTGAGGCTTGGAGGAGGGTCATAGGGGGAGGAGCCAGTGCACACCAGCTAGTCTAAAGCTTTTACTTTTTGTGCCCAGTCTCCTGCGGAGCCGCTATTCCCCATGGTCCTTACGGAAGTCCCAGCATCCACTACGGACTATGAGAAATAGAATTATCGGTAAGTAAATTCTTATTTTTTTTCGTTTGTAAGCGGAGCTACTAGGGGGCACAACTTCTGGGGGCACAGCTACAGGGGGCACAGCTACATGGGGCAAATCTACTGGGGGCATACCTACAGGGGGCATAACTGTGGCCATGCCCCTTCCCTATGAATCCACACCCCTATTTTTCACGCACTAACTCTGTTTTACCTGTGGGGGGGGGAGGCGGTGCTAAAGGAAACTTTTGCCCTGGGTGCCACAAGGTCTAGACCTGGCCCTGAACAGAGCACAGTTGCATAATTGGAGTGACAGAATAATACAGTGATAACTGGTGTCTCATAAAAATTCACTGTTACGCTTCCATTTATAGAACAATGGTTTATCAATAACTGGTTGACGCATGACTAGTACCACAGATTGTATAAAGTATTGGTAAAGAATATTAATTAAATTTATTTAAAAAAAACCTTTTTACCCTCAATGTAATGTCTTCATAAACCATACATCTGAAACCTTAGTATACTGTAGGAACCGTGCTTCTTCATGTATTACATTCCTAAAATATCCCTATCTACTGATGACATTATCAATCCCAATTCACCATTTCCTGTGCAATTCCTAAAATTTTATAGCCTCAAATTCTTCAGCATGGACTGTTCAGTATTGCAGAACATAAAATTTTTAAACTAAATTCCAAATTTCCACCCATTCTTTGGATGTTCCATGCATACACCTTACACAGGGCCAGTGCTAGGGTGTTCGGTACCCTCCTGCAAACTTTAAATTTGTGACCTCCCTCCCACACTAATAAAGGGATAGCATGTTCTGCAAAAAAGGGATGTGGCCTCACAAGAAAGGGGCATGGCCACTCAAAAGTACCCTCAATCCAAATTACGCCAAACAGTAGCACAGTCTTATTCATGTAGTGGCCTTGATTCATATTACACCACATAATTCACATTATGACACGCAGTAATGCCCCTTATTCATGTTACATCACACAGTAGTGCCCCTTATTCACAATGCTCACAGTAGTGACCTTTATATACATAATGTCCACAATAGTAGTGCCCCTTACACATAATTCCCACAGTAGTAGTGCTCTTTATATACATAATGCCCACAGTGGTACAGTAGTGCCCCTTACACAAAATGCCCAAAGTAGTAGTGCCCCTTTTGCAAACCAAAAAAGTTAGCAATTTAGCAAAACCATGTTGCACTGCAGGTGGGACAGATGTAATTACTGGCTGCTCCATGTTTACACTGCAATTTAGATTTCAGTTTGAACACACCCCACCCAAATCTAACTTTCTGTGCACATGTTACATTTGCCCCACCTGCAGTGCAACATTGTTTTGCCCATTAGTGTGCTATTTTGGTTTGCTAACAACTCTGAATAACACCCATTTTGCCCACAGTAGTAGTGCCCCTTACTCACATAATCAGAATCAGCTTTATTGGACAGGTATACTCGCGTATACTAGGAATTGTTTGCGGTTACAATGCATCTCCAAATAACAACATAAAGGGGAGATACAAATGTTATACATAACATACATGTATACATACATACATAACATGCTTTACTATGGAAATACTGTGTAAAATTGCATCTCAGTACGTAGCACCAGACATATAGGGGGGAATTCAAATGTTTGAAAAGTCGGTTACGTGTTTGTTTTTTCCTGTCTATTAGATAGGAAAAAACAGACACCCAACTGACTTTTCAAACAATTGAATCTCCCCCATAGACATCGTTTAGTAGATGAACAGCTAGTGGGAAGAAGCTTTTAGTGGTTCTGGTCGTCCTGGCGGGAAAGGACCTGTAACGCCTGCCTGATGGGAGCATTTCATAAAGGTTGTGGCCAGGGTGTTGCTTGTCTGCCACAGTTTTCCCTGCACGCTTTTTGACTCTGGACAGGTATAGATCTTGAACAGTGGGGAGATCGGTCTCGACATTCTTTTCAGCTGTCCTCACCACCCGCTGTAGCCTACGTCTTTCACACTCTCTGGCAGCTCCATACCAGACTGTGATCGATGAGCATAGGACAGACTCTACGATGGCTGTGTAGAAGATATGCAGCAGATTCTGCGGGATATTGAATTTCTTGAGTTTCCTTAGGAAGAACATTCGCTGTTGCGCCTTCCTGGCGATGGCACTTGTGTTTGGTCCCCATTTAAGGTCATGGGATATTTTTGACCCTAGGAATTTAAAGGAGTTGACCCACAGTAGCAGTTCTTATACATATAATGCCTACAGTATTAGTATCCCTTACACATAATGTCGACAGGAGGGGAGGGGAAAAAGAGGGGTGCAGTGCTAAAGACTGCTCACTGTCATACAGGTGCAGTGGGGAGGAGAGGGGAGGGAGAGACCTGACTATGGAGATCAATGTCATGTGGACTTGTGACTGAAGAGCCATGCTTCACTCTGTCAGTAATGCTGCTTGTCATATAGGGGGTAATTCAGATCTGATCGCTGGGCTGCGTTTTTTGCTGTCCTGCGATCAGATTGTCAGGGGGAGTGTGTTTTCGCTGTGCAAGTGTGCGATCCTCTGTGTTATCAGAGCTGTTGAACATCAGTTTGTGCAGTTTCTGCGCAGCCCAGGACTTACTCTTCCAGTACAACTGAATCCTGCTGATCGGGGCCTGAGCTGACATTAGACATCCTCCCTCAAAACGCTTGGACACGCCTGTGTTTTTATGGACACTCCATGTAAATGGTCAGTTGCCACCCACAAACGGCCTCTTCTTGTCAATCACCTTGCAAATGCCCGTCCGAATGTATCCTTCGTACCATCCTGTCGCTGACCGACGAAGAAGTCATTGTAGTTGTCCAACGTGCGTGCGCATGCGCAGTTTGGACCTGATCGCCTGCTGTGTGAAAATGCACAGCAGCGAACACATATGAATTAACCCCATAGTTTGACAGGTGCAGTGGCAGTCAGCAGGAACAGCGGACATCAGCAGAGTACAGATGTAGCCTGGTATATCATTGCCACGATCGTACGCATGTGCGCATGCATTGCAGCAAAACCTAGCTGCGCCTGGACACAATTATTCACACTTGCAGCCTGGCGATACAATGTACATGGGTTGAGGGTGCGAATATACGCACGCCGGCATGTGCACACATTATAATAATGCAGTTGCAAGTGCGTCTAGGCACAGCCACAACAAGCGTGGCTATATCTGTAGCAGAGCAGAGAACGTCTCCCAGCCTGGCGCCTCCCAGCTTTCTATACTCTGCTGAGTGTTTGCACTGGCCCTGGCTCTACAGCCCATACAAATGCCCTCAGCATCCTAAGGAAGCTCAAGGCATTGCTGCACTTCCTGTTTTGTGGAAGCCCTATCCGCTAGGTGTGCCATCATAATATCACAGCACAGGGTTACTCCGGCACTTTTATCATTAATGGTTGGCTTTGCAGCATCTCTGGGTTTGAGTCCAATTATTCCCCTATCAGTATGGAGAATCTATGTTCACCTCTTGTTGTTGTGAGTTTCCTTCCGTAATCCAAAAACATACTGGTAGGTTAATCGACTTTTGGCAAAATTAATCGGAATTGTCAGTACCAAGGTGGCACTACTCTGTGCCACTGACAGCACCGCCAGCTCCGCTAAGTAGAGCACTTAGTATACTGCAGTCGGCTCTGCAGTATGGTATCTATTCACAGAGGAGAGAGAGTCTGGGGGCAACCCAGTATCTCAGAGGGTGCTGGGCACGCCCGTAAATTTATGGAAATAGGAGGGTGTCACAAGGCCTCATCACTTCCATATGAGACCCCACCCCTCACCTAATGCCCCACCCTTTTTTGGAAGCCAGCTAAAGGTACTGTTGGGAGGTATGCATTGGGGCACACAAATGTGGAACATGGGACAGACCTTGTACACTTACTGTACATAGAATCATCCTTAAAAATGTCAGTTTGATCAAATGAAATCATAAATATACTGTATTATTAAAAACATTCATATTTTCATTTGCTAAACAGCACACAAAAACTTACAATTATGTTGCTGTGGATGACAGCACAATTCAGCACATTGGGGGTAATTCCAAGTTGATCGCCCAAGAAGGTCCAACAGACCGAGTAGCATGGGCCTTAATGTGATCAGGAGCAGAGAGACCAGCCTTCACATAAGCATGTGCAATCTCCATTCTAATCCATCTGGCCAGAGTTTGCTTGTGAGCAAGCCAGCCCCGTTTGTGAAACCCAAACACAACAAAAAGATAATTAGATTTCCTAATAGGAGCAGTTCTCTTCACATAGATACGGAGAGCCCGTACCACATTCAAAGACCGCTCTTTGGGAGACAGATCAGGAGAAACAAGTGCCGGAACTACAATCTCCTGATTAAGGTGGAACGAAGAAACCACCTTAGGTAGATAGCCGGGACTTATCCTAAGAACCGCCCGGTCACGGTGAAATATCAGATATGGGGAACTACAGGACAAGGCACCCAAATCCGACACTCTTCTAGCTGAAGCAATAGCCAGCAGAAACACCACCTTAAGGGAAAGCTACTTAAGGTCAGCTGAACAAAGAGGTTCAAACGGAGACTCTTGTAACGCCTCCAAAACCACCGACAAGTCCCAAGGAGCCACAGGCGGGACATAGGGAGGTTGGATACGCAACACACCCTGAGTAAAGGTATGCACATTGTCACAATCCTGACTGTAGGTTTCATATTTGGTGACTTACCCCTGCCATCTGTCCCATATCCTGTGTCTTCTACTCACTGAGTTAAACAGCTTGTCAGCACTATGAGTTTTCCTGAGTTCTCTGCCTGAAAGGTAATAGTTAATTAGCTCCACCTGTGGTGAGCTCCTGTGTGAGGCTGAATTCAGTCATTTGAAGTTTAGGCCTAAAAGCCAGCATCTTATGTTTTGCAGAAGTTCAGGCTTCAGTGTTCTCTCGGCCTGCTAGGCCTCATTCTACATCACAGCCTAGTCTAGAGTAGTCACATGACAGTGACTGTTCACCTGACCCAGAGTTGTCCAATCCTCTGCCAGCCTGAGACGCTCTGCATCACCTAATCCTGCTCACCAATCACCAAGGACCAGGAAGTATAAGTCGGGTGGCTGAGTTGGAAACTGGGCCAGTTCCTTTTGTCACACACAGCTCTGTTTGAGCCTTAAAGCTGAGCTCTCTAAAGGTAACCTTTGTACTTAAGTTCCTGTGGAAAACTCTGTTCCCTTGTTACCCTGTTTGGTTTACTTTTGTGTTGCCACTTATATTTACTATTTCCATGAGTCTCAATGTAAAGGCACAGCTACAGTGGTTCATCTTAAAGGCACAGTACTGTATTCCATAGTCTCAACTGAAAACCACAGCTGCCGTGTTTCATCTTTACTGCTGTTGTAGTTGTGATCTCCAGAGCTCCCGTATCCCTGTGGCTTCCGTGCCTCCAAGAACCTCCGTGCCTCAGCACCTCCGTGCCTCAGCATCTCTGAGGCTCAGCACCTCTGTGCCTCCAAGCACACCGCTGTGCCTCCAAGCACACCTCTGTGCCTCCAAGCACACCTCAGTGCCTCCAGGCACTTCTGCACCTCATTGCCTTCTAGCACCACGGTGCCTCCAAACCCACCTCAGTGCCTCCAAGCACCTCAGTGCATCCAGGCACTTCTGCACCTCAGTGCCTCCAAGCACCTCAGTGCCTCCAAACACTTCAGTGCCTCCAGGCACTTCTGCACCTCAGTGCCTCCAAGCACCTCAGTGCCTCCAAACATCTCAGTGCCTACAGGCACTTCTGCACCTCAGTGCCTCCAAGCACCTCAGTGCCTCCAAAAACCCAGTGCTCACAAGCGTAGTTGGTGTCTCCAGCATCCGGTACTCCTTAATTCTTTCCTCAGCACCTTTTCAAGTTCTGTCTTTCAGGAGACCTCCAGCATCCATACCTGCTTCCTGTCTGCCGACCAAATCCTGCATGAGGAAAACCTAGATTTGGTCATCTCTGCTGCGGTTCCTCTTCCCGATCACCGGAAGAAACCCCGAGCCCACAACACTCCCAAACCAGGTCAGTGAAAGTATTCACATAGTCCTCTAGTCGCCCGCACAGACTTCACTAACACCGGGTTCACAAAACCACAGTCATGACAGTAGGAACTGGCCTCATGGACCCGGCCGAAAGTGTTTGTCTGACGCAGGAACTCCTAAGCAATATTGCAGGACGTTTGGAAGGTCTGCAGTCGACTCAGCATCAATTAGCACAGTGTCTGCAGCGGAATTCTTTCTCCAGAGATTCTCTGACCTTCTGCACTAAGACTCCTGACCAACTGCAGTTTTTCTACCAGATGTTATTACAGTTACAAGAACTTTTGTCTAGTATTCTTTCTGTGATGCCTGATCTCTTCAGGAATACTACCAATGTTGCTGATCCTGTTTTGTCCCATCCAGTTAACAGAGTCTCTTCCTCTGTGCAAGGAAAAGTTGTTCATCAGAGCTATCCACGGCCCAAACTCTCTGAAGCTGAACGTCAGTGGCGTAGGGAGCTACACCTCTGTCTTTACTGTGGAAATTCCAGTCACTTTGTTAAAGACTGCATTCTTCGTAAGCCAGGGAATGGTGACAAATCTCAGTATCACAGTGCTCATGTCTACAAGTCATCCACAGTAGCCGATCCTGCTACTGCTGACGGGGGTATCAAGATGGCTACTCTGAAAGAGACTCAAATTTATGACTGGGGTCCGGTGATTAAAAGACCTTATCCCAAGTTAGGTGTCCAGAGAAGAATGTTTAAGCCATTTAGAGTCACAGAGGAGTCCGTGTCTACAGCCCAAGGAGGGGCGTCCGTGTCTACAGCCCAAGGAGGGGCGTCCGTGTCTACAGCCCAAGGAGGGGCGTCCGTGTCTTCAGCCCAAGGAGGGGCGTCCGTGTCTTCAGCCCAAGGAGGGGCGTCCGTGTCTTCAGCCCAAGGAGGGGCGTCCGTGTCTTCAGCCCAAAGAGGGGCGTCCGTGTCTTCAGCCCAAGGAGGGGCGTCCGCGTCTTCAGCCCCAGTGAGGGGTTCAGAGGGTCCAGCCCCAGAGAGACTACAGAGCGCTGCCCAGCCAGAGAGACTACAGAGCGCTGCCCAGCCAAAGAGACTACAGAGCGCTGCCCAGCCAGAGAGACTACAGAGCGCTGCCCAGCCAGAAAGACTACAGAGCGCTGCCCAGCCAGAGAGACTACAGAGCGCTGCCCAGCCAGGGAGTCTACAGAGCGCTGCCCAGCCAGAGAGTCTACAGAGCGCTGCCTAGCCAGAGAGTCTACAGAGCGCTGCCCAGCCAGAGAGTCTACAGAGCGCTGCCCAGCCAGGGAGTCTACAGAGCGCTGCCCAGCCAGGGAGTCTACAGAGTGCTGCCCAGCCAGGGAGTCTGCCCAGCCAGGGAGTCTACAGAGTGCTGCCCAGCCAGGGAGTCTACAGAGTGCTGCCCAGCCAGGGAGTCTACAGAGTGCTGCCCAGCCAGGGAGTCTACAGAGTGCTGCCCAGCCCCGTGAAGTGGGGGCTCTTGCCTCAGCCCAGCCCCGTGAAGTGGGGGCTCTTGCCTCAGCCCAGCCCCGTGAAGTGGGGGCCCTTGCCTCAGCCCAGCCCCATGAAGTGGGGGCTCTTGCCTCAGCCCAGCCCCGTGAAGTGAAGGCTCTTGCCTCAGCCCAGCCCCGTGAAGTGGGGGCTCTTGCCTCAGCCCAGCCCCGTGAAGTGGGGGCTCTTGCCTCAGCCCAGCCCGTGAAGAGGAGGCTCTTGCCTCAGCCCAGCCTCGTGAAGAGGGGGCTCCTGCCGGTCCAGCAATACTCCAGGCCCTGCCTGGTCAGTCTGTCCCGGTTCCATCCGGTCCAGCGATACTCCAGGACCAGCCTGGTCAGTCTCCGTTGGCTCCAGCCAATTCGAGTATCCTCGGATCCAATCCAGTCCTACTCGTCCAGCCAAAGTTTTCTCCAGTCTCAACCTCTAAGCTTTTGTCTGATGGTTTACCACCTATTTACTTTGATGGAGATTTATTGCAATATGCCGCTCTGGTTGAACAATTTCTCTCTCTGATGGAGTCTGATCCTTCAGGTGCAGTAACTCCTTCCAACGTTACTCAATATCTGTTCCTGGCATTCAGAGGAAGAGCTTTGGAGTGGGCCAACATGCTTTTTGAGAGTAATGATCCTGTGTTCTATGACTTACAGACTTTTAGTAATGCTGTGGTTAAAGAATTTAGTCCTAAACCTTTGGAATCTGACTCGGTAAAAGAATCATGCTCTAAAGGGAATGCAGAAGGAAGTTTGTGCTGTCCTCCCAGGGATAATCTAAGAATCTCCTTCGGTAAGAATACGACCATTAAAATTGCTCATGTAGGAGTCTCTCCTAGCCCAGAGAATTTAAAACTCCAGTGCACCTCCTTTTCATCTGCAAACTGTGTATCTAAGGGAGATTCATATCTTCCATTAGACTTGGACTCAGACTCTGAATTTGATCCAGTTCATGATGCTACTCCTTTCATGGGAGGCCCCATGTTTTCTAAGGAAGGTTTTTCTTTACAGGAGATTCCGCTGTCCTTGGTCAAAACCAAATGTTCCCGTAAGAAGAAGAGGCATCAACGAAGGTCCTAAATTCTTCTGTATGAATTTCTCAAGTTCCTCTAAGATTCAAGATGGGTGTCCGGAGTCCACCCTTGAAGAGGAGGATACTGTCACAATCCTGACTGTAGGTTTCATATTTGGTGACTTACCCCTGCCATCTGTCCCGGATCCTGTGTCTTTTTCTCACTGAGTTAAACAGCTTGTCAGCACTATGAGTTTTCCTGAGTTCTCTGCCTGAAAGGTAATGGTTAATTAGCTCCACCTGTGGTGAGCTCCTGTGTGAGGCTGAATTCAGTAATTTGAAGTTTAGGCCTAAAAGCCAGCATCTTATGTTTTGCAGAAGTTCAGGCTTCAGTGTTCTCTCGGCCTGCTAGGCCTCATTCTACATCACAGCCTAGTCTAGAGTAGTCACATGACAGTGACTGTTCACCTGACCCAGAGTTGTCCAATCCTCTGCCAGCCTGAGACTCTCCATCACCTAATCCTGCTCACCAATTACCAAGGACCAGGAAGTATAAGTCGGGAGGCTGAGTTGGAAACTGGGCCAGTTCCTTGTGTCACACACAGCTCTGTGTGAGCCTTAAAGCTGAGCTCTCTAAAGGTAACCTTTGTACTTAAGTTCCTGTGGAAAACTCTGTTCCCTTGTTACCCTGTTTGGTTTACTTTTGTGTTGCCCTTATATTTACTATTTCTATGAGTCTCAATGTAAAGGCACAGCTACAGTGGTTCATCTTAAAGGCACAGTACTGTATTCCATAGTCTCAACTGAAAACCACAGCTGCCGTGTTTCATCTTTACTGCTGTTGTGATCTCCAGAGCTCCCGTATCCCTGTGGCTTCCGTGCCTCCAAGAACCTCCGTGCCTCAGCACCTCCGTGCCTCAGCATCTCTGTGCCTCAGCATCTCTGTGCCTCCAAGCAAAACTCTGTGCCTCCAAGCACACCTCAGTGCCTCCAAGCACTTCTGCACCTCAGTGCCTCCTAGCACCACGGTGCCTCCAAGCACACCTCAGTGCCTCCAAGCACCTCAGTGCCTTCAAGCACCTCAGTGCCTCCAGGCACTTCTGCACCACAGTGCCTCCAAGCACCTCAGTGCCTCCAAGCACCTCAGTGCCTCCTAGCACCTCAGTGTCTCCAAGCACCTCAGTGCCTCCAAACACCTCAGTGCCTCCAGGCACTTCTGCACCTCAGTGCCTCCAAGCACCTCAGTGCCTCCAAAAACCCAGTGCTCACAAGCGTAGTTGGTGTCTCCAGCATCCGGTACTCCTTAATTCTTTCCTCAGCACCTTTTCAAGTTCTGTCTTTCAGGAGACCTCCAGCATCCATACCTGCTTCCTGTCTGCCGACCAAATCCTGCATGAGGAAAACCTAGATTCGGTCATCTCTGCTGCGGTTCCTCTTCCCGATCACCGGAAGAAACCCCGAGCCCACAACACTCCCAAACCAGGTCAGTGAAAGTATTCACATAGTCCTCCAGTCGCCCGCACAGACTTCACTAACACCGGGTTCACAAAACCACAGTCATGACACACATCAGGTAAGGTCGCAATTTGTCTCTGAAACCACACCAACAAGGCAGATATTTGAACCTTGAGGGAGGCCAGACGCAGGCCTAAGTCCAGGACCTGCTGAAGAAAAGCCAATAACTTGGCTATACTAAACTTGAAAGCGTCATAGTCGTTAGATGCGCACCAAACAAAGTAAGAATGCCAGACCCTAAAGTAAATTCGAGTCGAAGCCAGTTTCCGGGCCCGCAACATAGTTTGAATGACCGCCTCAGAAAACCCTTTAGCCCTAAAGACGGAAGCTTCAAGAGCCACGCCGTCAAAGACAGTCGGGCTAGGTCCTGGTAGACACAGGGGCCCTGAACGAGGAGGTCTGGGCGTTGTGGAAGTAGAATTGGACGCTCTGACGATAGGCCCTGCAGGTCTGAGAACCAGTGTCGTCTGGGCCACACTGGAGCTATGAGAAGCAGAATTCCTTTTTCTTGCTTGAACTTCCAAATTACCCTCGGCAGGAGTGACACCGGAGAGAACACGTATGGCAGCCGAAACCTCCACGGTACCGCCAGCGTATCCACGAATGCTGCTTGAGGATCCCTTGTCCTTGGTCTGAAGACCGTAACCTTTTGATTGTGTCGAGACGCCATCAGATCTACGTCTGGAAGGCCCCACCTTTCGACTAGGAGTTGAAACACTTCTGGATGGAGGCCCCACTCGCCGGCATGCACGTCCTGACGACTGAGAAAGTCTGCTTCCCAATTCAGGACTCCCGGAATGAATATTGCCGATATGGCCGGTAGATGGCGTTCTGCCCACTGTAGAATCCGTGAGACTTCCTTCATTGCTAGGCGGCTTCGAGTGCCGCCTTGATGATTTATGTAAGCCGACTGTACTTGAACAGGACGGTTCTGAATTAAATGCTGGGCTAGGTTCAAGGCATTGAAGACCGCCCGCAACTCCAGAATATTGATCGAGAGGAGGAACTCCTCCTTGGTCCACCGCCCCTGAAGGGAGTGTTGCTCCAACACCGTGCCCCAACCTCTTAGACTGGCATCTGTCGTCAACAGGACCCAGTCGGATATCCAGAACGGACGGCCCCTGCACAGTTGTTGGTCCCGGAGCCACCAGAGCAGCGACAGACGGACCTCCGGAGTCAATGAGATCATTCGAGACCTGATCCAGTGAGGCAGGCTGTCCCATTTGGCTAGAATCAGCCTCTGGAGAGGGCGAGAGTGAAATTGAGCGTACGCCACCATGCATCGCCGAATGTATCGACACTTGCGGACGAGATAGGAAGCAACGAATCCTGTCCTGAAGTTTCAGGACTTTCTCCTGAGACAGGAACAACCGTTGGTTGTGAGTGTCCAATAGTGCTCCCAGATGCACCATGCTCTGAGCAGGGATCAGGGATGACTTCTTCCAGTTGATGAGCCACCCGTGGGCTTGCAGAAACCGGACCGTCACATCTAGACGCAGGAGAAGTTCTGGGGAATTTGCCAGGATTAACATGCCGTCCAAATACGGCAGTATCCTGACCCCTTGACGGCGGAGTACCACCGTCATCACCGCCATGACTTTTGTAAAGACTCGTGGAGCCGTTGTTAAACCAAAAGGTAACGCCCAAAACTAGTAATGGCAGTTGCCAATCGCAAATCTCAGGTATTGCTGATGAGACACTGCTATAGGAATATGCAGGTAAGCATCCTGTATATCCAGGGAGACCATGAAGTCCCCAGGTTCCAAGGCCAGAACTATAGAGCGAAGGGTTTCCATTCGGAACTGGGAAACCTTCACAAACCTGTTCAATGCCTTGAGGTTGAGAATGGGCCGGGAGGACCCATTCGGTTTCAGGACTAGAAACAGCGGAGAATAGTACCCCCGGCCCCTCTGCACAAGAGGCACCTGTACTACGACTCTTGTATCCAGGAGGGTCTGTACCACCGAATGTAGAGTGTTTGCCTTTGTCTTGTCCAATGGGACGTCTGTCTGGCAAAATCGATGAGGGGGTCGGTTTTTGAAGGCTATGGCGTAACCTTGAGTGACGACTTCCCGTACCCAGGCATCTGAAGTGGTCTTCAACCATTCCTGGGTATACCCTAGAAGCCGGCCCTCCACCCTGGGAGCCCCAGAGGGAGGCCCGCCCAGTCATGTGGCAGGCTTATCTGTCTTGGAAGCTGGCTGATGGGCCGCCCAGGCTCTTTTGGGCTTAGGCTTACCAGGTTTGGAAGTGCGGGCCTGCTTGTTGTACGCCTGACCTTTTGCTTTACCTGAAGGGCGAAAGGAAGTACCTTTAGCCTTCGACACAGAAGGAGCAATACTTGGCAGACAGGCAGTTTTGGCAGTAGCCAAGTCAGCCACAATCTTATTTAAATCCTCCCCAAACAGAATATCTCCCTTAAAAGGGAGTACCTCCAGGGTTTTTCTAGAGTCCAGATCCACAGACTAGGATCTCAGCCACAATATCCGGTGAGCCAGGACTGACGTAGTAGAGGCCTTGGCTGACAGGATACCGGCATCAGAAGCCACCTCTTTAATATAACGAGAAGCTGTGACGATATAAGACAAGCATTGTCTAGCATGGTCAGAGGAGATTTCAGCATCTAACTCCAAGGCCCATGCTTCAATGGCCTCTGCAGCCCAAGTAGCTGCAATAGTGGGCCTTTGTGCTGCACCCAACCCTCCACACGTTTATCCGTAGGCTCTTTTAGAGACGTGACGGTGGTGACCGGTAGAGATGAGGAAACCACCATCCTAGCCACATGTGAGTCCACTGGAGGAGGCGTTTCCCTATTCTTAGACAGCTCCGGCGTGAGGGGATAGCGAGCCAGCATCTTCTTTTGAGGCACAAACTTCGTACCCAGGTTTTCCCAGGGTTCCTGACGTATATCGATTAGGTGGTCAGAGTGAGGTAAAACTTGTTTAATCACCTTCTGACGCTTGAATCTAACTGGTTTCTTAGGAGGAACGGATGGCTCGGGATCATCCGTAATCTGTAAAAATAAGATTTTAAACCTACCGGTAAATCTTTTTCTCCTAGTCCATAGAGGATGCTGGGGACTCCGTAAGGACCATGGGGAATAGACGGGCTCCGCAGGAGACATGGGCACTAAAAAGAACTTTAGATATGGGTGTGCACTGGCTCCTCCCTCTATGCCCCTCCTTCAGACCTCAGTTAGAGAAACTGTGCCCAGAGGAGACTGACAGTACGAGGAAAGGATTTTTGTTAATCTAAGGGCAAGATTCATACCAGCCCACACCATCCACACCGTATAACCTGGGTATACGAACCAGTCAACAGTATGAAACAAAACAGCATCAGCCAGAGACTGATCAAAACTGTAACATAACCCTTATGTAAGCAATAACTATATACAAGTCTTGCAGAATGTAGTCCGCACTGGGACGGGCGCCCAGCATCCTCTATGGACTAGGAGAAAATAAGAATTTACTTACCGATAATTCTATTTCTCGTAGTCCGTAGTGGATGCTGGGGACTCCGTCAGGACCATGGGGATTAGCGGCTCCGCAGGAGACAGGGCACAAAAGTAAAAGCTTTAGGACTAGGTGGTGTGCACTGGCTACTCCCCCTATGACCCTCCTCCAAGCCTCAGTTAGGATACTGTGCCCGGACGAGCGTACACAATAAGGAAAGATTTTGAATCCCGGGTAAGACTCATACCAGCCACACCAATCACACTGTACAACTTGTGATCTGAACCCAGTTAACAGCATGATAACAGAGGAGCCTCTGAAAAGATGGCTCACAACAATAATAACCCGATTTTTGTAACAATAACTATGTACAAGTATTGCAGACAATCCGCACTTGGGATGGGCGCCCAGCATCCACTACGGACTACGAGAAATAGAATTATCGGTAAGTAAATTCTTATTTTCTCTGACGTCCTAAGTGGATGCTGGGGACTCCGTCATGACCATGGGGATTATACCAAAGCTCCCAAACGGGCGGGAGAGTGCGGATGACTCTGCAGCACCGAATGAGAGAACTCCAGGTCCTCCTCAGCCAGGGTATCAAATTTGTAGAATTTTGCAAACGTGTTTGCCCCTGACCAAGTAGCAGCTCGGCAAAGTTGTAAAGCCGAGACCCCTCGGGCAGCCGCCCAAGATGAGCCCACCTTCCTTGTGGAATGGGCATTTACAGATTTTGGCTGTGGCAGGCCTGCCACAGAATGTGCAAGCTGAATTGTACTACAAATCCAACGAGCAATCGTCTGCTTAGAAGCAGGAGCACCCAGCTTGTTGGGTGCATACAGGATAAACAGCGAGTCAGTTTTCCTGACTCCAGCCGTCCTGGAAATATATATATTTTCAGGGCCTTGACAACGTCTAGCAACCTGGAGTCCTCCAAGTCCCTAGTAGCCGCAGGCACCACAATAGGTTGGTTCAGGTGAAACGCTGACACCACCTTAGGGAGAAACTGGGGACGAGTCCGCAGTTCTGCCCTGTCCGAATGGAAAATCAGATATGGGCTTTTGTGAGACAAAGCCGCCAATTCTGACACTCGCCTGGCCGAGGCCAGGGCCAACAGCATGGTCACTTTCCATGTGAGATATTTCAAATCCGCAGATTTGAGCGGTTCAAACCAATGTGATTTGAGGAATCCCAGAACTACGCTGAGATCCCACGGTGCCACTGGAGGCACAAAAGGGGGTTGTATATGCAGTACTCCCTTGACGAATGTCTGTACTTCAGGAACTGAAGCCAATTCTTTCTGGAAGAAAATCGACAGGGCCGAAATTTGAACCTTAATGGACCCCAATTTGAGGCCCATAGACACTCCTGTTTGCAGGAAATGCAGGAATCGACCGAGTTGAAATTCCTCCGTGGGGGCCTTCCTGGCCTCACACCACGCAACATATTTTCGCCAAATGCGGTGATAATGTTGTGCGGTCACCTCCTTCCTGGCTTTTACCAGGGTAGGTATGACCTCTTCCGGAATGCCTTTTTCCCGTAGGATCCGGCGTTCAACCGCCATGCCGTCAAACGCAGCCGCGGTAAGTCTTGGAACAGACAGGGTCCTTGCTGAAGCAAGTCCCTTCTTAACGGCAGAGGCCATGGGTCCTCTGTGAGCATCTCTTGAAGTTCCGGGTACCAAGTCCTCCTTGGCCAATCCGGAGCCACGAGTATAGTTCTTACTCCTCTCCGTCTTATAATTCTCAGTACCTTGGGTATGAGAGGAAGAGGAGGGAACACATACACTGACTGGTACACCCACGGTGTTACCAGAGCGTCCACAGCTATTGCCTGAGGGTCCCTTGACCTGGCGCAATACCTGTCCAGTTTTTTGTTGAGGCGGGACGCCATCATGTCCACCTTTGGTTTTTCCCAATGGTTCACAATCATGTGGAAGACTTCCATGTGAAGTCCCCACTCTCCCGGGTGGAGGTCGTGCCTGCTGAGGAAGTCTGCTTCCCAGTTGTCCACTCCCAGAATGAACACTGCTGACAGTGCTATCACATGATTTTCCGCCCAGCGAAGAATCCTTGCAGCTTCTGCCATTGCCCTCCTGCTTCTTGTGCCGCCCTGTCTGTTTACGTGGGCGACTGCCGTGATGTTGTCCGACTGGATCAGCACCGGCTGACCTTGAAGCAGAGGTCTTGCTAGGCATAGAGCATTGTAAATTGCCCTTAGCTCCAGTATATTTATGTGGAGAGAAGTCTCTAGACTTGACCACGTTCCCTGGAAATTTCTTCCCTGTGTGACTGCTCCCCAGCCTCTCAGGCTGGCATCCGTGGTCACCAGGATCCAATCCTGAATGCCGAATCTGCGGCCCTCTAGTAGATGAGCACTCTGCAGCCACCACAGAAGAGACACCCTTGTCCTCGGAGACAGGGTTATCCGCTGATGCATCTGAAGATGCGATCCGGACCATTTGTCCAGCAGATCCCACTGAAAAGTTCTTGCGTGAAATCTGCCGAATGGAATCGCTTTGTAAGAAGCCACCATTTTTCCCAGGACCCTTGTGCAATGATGCACTGACACTTTTCCTGGTTTTAGGAGGTTCCTGACTAGCTCGGATAACTCCCTGGCTTTCTCCTCCGGGAGAAACACCTTTTTCTGGACTGTGTCCAGAATCATCCCTAGGAACAGCAGACGTGTCGTCGGGATCAGCTGCGATTTTGGAATATTTAGAATCCACCCGTGCTGTTGTAGCAGTACCCGAGATAGTGCTACTCCAACCTCCAACTGTTCCCTTGACTTTGCCCTTATCAGGAGATCGTCCAAGTAAGGGATAATTAAGACGCCTTTTCTTCGAAGAAGAATCATCATTTTCGGCCATTACCTTGGTAAAGACCCGGGGTACCGTGGACAATCCAAACGGCAGCGTCTGAAACTGATAATGACAGTTCTGTACTACGAACCTGAGGTACCCTTGGTGAGAAGGGCAAATTGGGACATGAAGGTAAGCATCCTTGATGTCCAGGGACACCACATAGTCCCCTTCTTCCAGGTTCGCTATCACTGCTCTGAGTGACTCCATCTTGAATTTGAACCTTTGTATGTAAGTGTTCAAAGATTTCAGATTTAGAATAGGTCTCACTGAGCCGTCTGGCTTCGGTACCACAAATAGTGTGGAATAATACCCCTTTCCCTGTTGTAGGAGGGGTACTTTGATTATCACCTGCTGGGAATACAGCTTGTGAATTGCTTCCAATACTGCCTCCCTGTCGGAGGGAGACGTTGGTAAAGCAGACTTCAGGAACCTGCGAGGGGGAGACGTCTCGAATTCCAATCTGTACCCCTGGGATAGGGGTCCACTTGCGAGTGAGCCCACTGCGCGCTGAAACTCTTGAGACGACCCCCCACCGCACCTGAGTCCGCTTGTAAGGCCCCAGCGTCATGCTGAGGACTTGGCAGAAGCGGTGGAGGGCTTCTGTTCCTGGGAAGAGGCTGTCTGCTGCAGTCTTTTTCCCTTTCCTCTACCCCGGGGCAGATATGAGTGGCCTTTTGCCCGCTTGCCCTTATGGGGACGAAAGGACTGAGGCTGAAAAGACGGTGTCTTTTTCTGCTGAGAGGTGAGTTGGGGTAAAAAGGTGGATTTTCCAGCTGTTGCCGTGGCCACCAGGTCCGAAAGACCGACCCCAAATAACTCCTCCCCTTATACGGCAATACTTCCATATGCCGTTTGGAATCGGCATCACCTGACCACTGTCGCGTCCATAAACATCTTCTGGTAGAAATGGACATCGCACTTACTCTTGATGCCAGGGTGCAAATATCCCTCTGCGCATCACGCATATATAGAAACGCATCTTTTAAACGCTCTATAGTCAATAAAATACTGTCCCTGTCCAGGGTATCAATATTTTCAGTCAGGGACTCCGACCACGCCACCCCAGCGCTGCACATCCAGGCTGAGGCAATCGCTGGTCGCAGTATAACACCAGTATGTGTGTATATACTTTTTAGGACATTTTCCAGCTTCCTATCAACTGGCTCCTTGAGGGCGGCCGTATCAGGAGACGGTAACGCCACTTGTTTTGATAAGCGTGTGAGTGCCTTATCCACCCTAGGGGGTGTTTCCCAACGCGCCCTAACTTCTGGCGGGAAAGGGTATAATGCCAATAATTTCTTAGATATCAGCAATTTTTTTATCGGGGGAGACCCACGCATCATCACACACTTCATTTAATTCTTCTGATTCAGGAAAAACTACGGGTAGTTTTTTCACACCCCACATAATACCCTTTTTTGTGGTACTTGTAGTATCAGAAATATGCAAAGCCTCCTTCATTGCCGTGATCATGTAACGTGTGGCCCTACTGGAAAATACGTTTGTTTCTTCACCGTCGACACTGTAGTCAGTGTCCGTGTCTGTGTCTGTGTCGACCGACTGAGGTAATGGGCGCTTTAGAGCCCCTGACGGTGTTTGAGACGCCTGGACAGGCACTAACTGACTTGCCGGCTGTCTCATGTCGTCAACAGTTTTTTGTAAAGTGCTGACACTATCACGTAATTCCTTAAATAAGACCATCCAGTCAGGTGTCGACTCCCTAGGGGGTGACATCACTAATACAGGCAATTGCTCCGCCTCCACACCATTTTCCTCCTCATACATGTCGACACACGCGTACCGACACACAGCACACACACAGGGAATGCTCTGATAGAGGACAGGACCCCACTAGCCCTTTGGGGAGACAGAGGGAGAGTTTGCCAGCACACACCAGAGCGCTATATATGTATAGGGACAACCTTATAAATAAGTGTTTCTCCCTTATAGCTGCTATATATGTTTTTATATGCCAAATTAGTGCCCCCCCCTCTCTTTTTTACCCTGTTTCTGTAGTGCAGGGGAGAGTCAGGGAGACGTCCTTCCAGCGGAGCTGTGAGGGAAAATGGCGCTTGTGTGCTGAGGAGATAGGCTCCGCCCCCTTCACGGCGGCCTTTCTCCCGCTTTTTATGAGGTAAAATGGCAGGGGTTAAATACATCCATATAGCCCAGGAGCTATATGTGATGTATTTTTTTACCATAAATAGTGTTTTCATTGCGTCTCAGGGCGCCCCCCCCCAGCGCCCTGCACCCTCAGTGACCGGAGTGTGAAGTGTGCTGAGAGCAATGGCGCACAGCTGCAGTGCTGTGCGCTACCTTTCTTGAAGACAAGATGCCTTCTGCCGCCGATTTCTGGACCTCTTCACTCTTCTGGCTCTGTAAGGGGGCCGGCGGCGCGGCTCCGGGACCCATCCATGGCTGGGCCTGTGATCGTCCCTCAGGAGCTAATGTCCAGTAGCCAAGAAGCCCAATCCACTCTGCACGCAGGTGAGTTCGCTTCTTCTCCCCTTAGTCCCTCGATGCAGTGAGCCTGTTGCCAGCAGGACTCACTGAAAATAAAAAAACCTAAGTCTATACTTTTATTCTAAGCAGCTCAGGAGAGCTACCTAGATTGCACCCTTCTCGGCCGGGCACAAAAACCTAACTGAGGCTTGGAGGAGGGTCATAGGGGGAGGAGCCAGTGCACACCACCTAGTCCTAAAGCTTTTACTTTTGTGCCCTGTCTCCTGCGGAGCCGCTAATCCCCATGGTCCTGACGGAGTCCCCAGCATCCACTTAGGACGTCAGAGAAAAAGATTTACCGGTAGGTTTAAAATCTTATTTTCTCTTACGTCCTAGAGGATGCTGGGGACTCCGTAAGGACCATGGGGATTATACCAAAGCTCCAAAACGGGCGGGAGAGTGCGGATGACTCTGCAGCACCGATTGAGCAAACATGAGGTCCTCATCAGCCAGGGTATCAAACTTGTAGAACTTTGCAAAGGTGTTTGAACCCGACCAAGTCGCTGCTCGGCAAAGCTGTAATGCCGAGACACCTCAGGTAGCCGCCCAAGAAGAGCCCACCTTCCTAGTGGAATGGGCCTTTACCGAATTTGGTACCGGCAATCCAGCCGTAGAATGAGCCTGCTGAATCGTGTTACAGATCCAGCGAGCAATAGTCTGCTTAGAAGCAGGAGCGCCAACCTTGTTGGCTGCATACAGGACAAACAGAGTCTCTGTTTTCCTCACTCGAGCCGTTCTGGCTACATAAATTTTCAATGCCCTGACCACATCAAGGGACTCGGAATCCTCCAAGTCCCGCGTAGCCACAGGCACCACAATAGGTTGGTTCATATGAAAAAATTAAACCACCTTGGGCAAAAATTGAGGAGGAGTCCGCAACTCTGCTCTATCTACATGGAAAACCAAATAGGGGCTTTTGTGAGACAAAGCCGCCAATTCCGACACTCGCCTTGCCGATGCCAAGGCCAACAACATGACCACTTTCCAAGTGAGATACTTTAATTCCACCGTTTTAAGAGGCTCAAACCAGTGAGACTTAAGGAATCGCAACACCACGTTAAGGTCCCAGGGTGCCACTGGAGGTACAAAAGGAGGCTGGATATGTAGCACTCCCTTCACAAAAGTCTGTACTTCCGGAAGAGAAGCTAATTCCTTCTGAAAGAAAATGGATAGGGCTGAAATCTGAACCTTAATGGAGCCTAATTTAAGGCCCAAATTCACTCCAGTCTGTAGTAAGTGAAGGAAACGGCCCAAATGGAATTCTTCCGGAGGAGCATTCCTGGACTCACACCAAGAGACATACTTCCTCCAAATACGGTGATAATGTTTTGCTGTCACGTCCTTCCTAGCCTTTATCAGAGTAGGAATGACCTCATCTGGAATGCCCTTTTCCGCTAGGATCCGGCGTTCAACCGCCATGCCGTGAAGCGCAGCCGCGGTAAGTCTTAGAACAGACAGGGCCCCTGTTGTAACAGGTCCTCTCTGAGAGGAAGAGGCCACGGATCTTCTGTGAGCATTTCCTGCAGATCCGGATACCAGGCCCTTCGAGGCCAATCCGGAACAATGAGAATTGTCTGTACTCTTTGTCTTATGATTCTCAATATCTTGGAGATGAGAGGATGAGGAGGAAACACATAGACCGACTGGAACACCCACGGTGTCACCAGGGCATCCACTGCTACCGCCTGAGGGTCCCTTGACCTGGCGCAATTCCTTGGTAGCTTTTTGTTGAGGCGTGACGCCATCATGTCTATCTGAGGCAGACCCCACTGACTTGCAATCTCTGCGAAGACTTCCTGATGAAGTCCCCACTCTCCTGGATGTAGATCGTGTCTGCTGAGGAAGTCTGCTTCCCAGTTGTCCTTCCCGGAATGAAGACTGCTGTCAGAGCGCTTACATGATTTTCCGCCCAGCGAAGAATCCTGGTGGCTTCTGCCATTGCCACTCTGCTCTTTGTTCCGCCTTGGCGGTTTACACGAGCCACTGCAGTGAAGTTGTCTGACTGAATCAGAACCGGTAGGTCGCGAAGCAAAGTCTCCGCTTGACGAAGGCCGTTGTATATGGCCCTTAATTCCAGTACGTTGATGTGAAGACAAGCCTGCTGGCTTGACCAGAGACCTTGGAAGTTTCTTCCCTGTGTGACTGCTCCCCAACCTCGGAGGCTCGCATCCGTGGTTATCAGAACCCAGTCCTGAATGCCGAACCTGCGACCCTCTAGAAGGTGAGCACTTTGCAGCCACCACAGGAGAGATACCCTGGCCCTGGGGGACAGGCTGATCATCTGATGAATCTGTAGATGTGACCCGGGCCACTTGTCCAGAAGGTCCCACTGAAAAGTCCTCCATGGAACCTGCCGAACGGAATGGCCTCGTAAGACGCCACCATCGTTCCCAGAACTCGAGTGCAGTGATGCACCGACACCCTTTTTGGCTTCAAGAGGTCCCTGACCAAACTCATGAGTTCTTGGGCCTTTTCTATCCTGAGATAAACCCTTTTCTGGTCTGTATCCAGAATCATGCCTAAGAAAGGCAAACGGGTCGTCGGAACCAACTGTGACTTTGGTAGATTGAGAATCCAGCCGTGCTGTGTCAACACCCTCAGGGAGAGTGACATGCTGTTCAGCAACTGTTCTCTCGATCTCGCTTTTATTAGGAGATCGTCCAAGTATAGGGATAATTGTGACCCCCTGCTTGCGCAGGAGCACCATCATTTCCGCCGTCACCTTGGTGAAAATCCTCTGGGCCGTGGAAAGCCCAAACGGCAACGTCTGAAATTGGTAATGACAATCCTGTACAGCAAATCTCAGGAACGCCTGATGAGGCGTATATATGGGTACATGAAGGTATGCACCCTTTATGTCCAGGGAGCCATATAATTACCCCCTTCCAGGCTGGCTATGACCGCCCTGAGCGATTCCATCTTGAACTTGAACCTTTTTAAGTATAGGTTTAAGGATTTTAAATTTAAAATGGGTCTGACCGAACCGTCCGGTTTCGGGACCACAAACAGGGTTGAGTAATACCACATCCCCTGCTGAAGCAGGGGAACCTTGACAACCACTTGTTGAAGACACAATTTTTGAATTGCATTTAAAACTATCTCCCTCTCTGGGGGAGAAGCCGGCAGGGCCGATTTGAAAAACCGGCGAGGAGGCACCTCTTCGAATTCCAGCTTGTAACCCTGGGAAACTATTTCTATTGCCCAGGGATCCACCTGTGAGTGAACCCAGACGTGGCTGAAAAGTCGAAGACGTGCCCCCACTGGGGCGGACTCCCTCCACGGAGCCCCAGCGTCATGCGGTGGATTTTGTAGAGGCCGGGGAGGACTTCTGCTCCTGGGAACTAGCTGTGGTTGGCAGCTTTTTCCCCCTGCCCGTACCTCTGGCAAGAAAGGAAGATCCCCGCACTCTCTTGGGTTTATGCGACCGAAAGGACTGCGTCTGATAATGTGGCGTTTTCTTAGGCTGTGAGGAAACATAAGGCAAAAAAGCTGATTTACCTGCCGTAGCTGTGGAAACTAGGTCCGTAAGACCTTCCCCAAACAATTCCTCACCCTTGTAAGGTAAAACCTCCATATGCCTCTTCGAGTCGGCATCACCTGTCCATTGTCGGGTCCATAGGGCTCGTCTAGCAGAAATCGCCATAGCGTTGGCTCTGGAACCCAGAAGGACAACGTCTCTCTGAGCATCTCTCATATATAGGACAGCATCTTTAATATGACCCAGGGTCAATAAAATGGTTTTCTTATCCAGCGTATCTATATCAGCAGATAAGGTATCTGTCCACGCTGCTACAGCGCTACAAACCCAAGCTGACGCTATCGCCGGTCTGAGTAAGGTACCAGTATGTGTGTAAATTGACTTCAAGGTAGTCTCCTGTCTGCGATCAGCAGGATCCTTGAGGGTTGCCGTATCTTGAGATGGCAGCGCTACCTTTTTGGTCAACGCTTTGTCCACCCTTAGGGAGGATTCCCACCGTATCCTGTCTTTAGCCGGGAAAGGATACGCCATAAGAATCCTTTTGGGAATCTGCAATTTTTTGTCTGGAGATTCCCAAGCCTTTTCAAATAACTCGTTCAGCTCATGAGATGGGGGAAAGGTTACCTCAGGTTTCTTTTCCTTATACATGCGCACCCTCGTGTCAGGAACAGAGGGGTCATCTGTGATATGCAACACATCTTTTATTGTAATAATCATATAATGAATACTTTTAGCCAATTTTGGCTGTAACTTTGCATCATCGTAGTCGACACTGGAGTCAGAATCCGTGTCGTATCAGTATCAGTGTCTACTACTTGGGATAGTGGGCGCTTTTGAGACCCAGAAGGTCCCTGCGACATAGTGAAAGGCAGGGCTTGACTCCCTGTACATTCCCTGGACACTGCTTTGTCCAACCATTTGTGTAATAAATTCACATTTGCATTTAAAACATTCCACATATCCAACCAGTCAGGTGTCGGCGTTGCCGACGGAGATTCCGTTTAAAAACTGGCGGGGGATCTCCAATATATAGTGCAGAGCCTATATATATATATATTTGTTTTGCCAGTAGCAGAGTTTTAAATTGCTGCCCAGGGCGCCCCCCCTGCGCCCTGCACCCTTACAGTGTCTGCCGTGTGTGTTTTGTGTGGGAGCAATGGCGCGCAGCATTAACGCTGCGCGTTACCTCAGTGAAGATCTGAAGTCTTCTGCCGCCTCTTAAGTCTTCTTATCTTCTCATACTCACCCGGCTTCTATCTTCCGGCTCTGTGAGGAGGACGGCGGCGCGGCTCTGGGACGAACAGCTAGGAGAGACCTGCGTTCCGACTCCCTCTGGAGCTAATGGTGTCCAGTAGCCTAAGAAGCAGAGCCTAGCATTTAAGTAGGTCTGCTTCTCTCCCCTTAGTCCCTCGATGCAGGGAGCCTGTTGCCAGCAGGCTCCCTGAAAATAAAAAACCTAACAAAATTTCTTTCTTTCAGGAAACTCAGGAGAGCTCCCTGTAATGCACCCAGTCTCCTCTGGGCACAGTATCAAACTGAGGTCTGGACTAGGGGCATAGAGGGAGGAGCCAGTGCACACCCATATCTAAAGTTCTTTTTAGTGCCCATGTCTCCTGCGGAGCCCATCTATTCCCCATGGTCCTTAGGGAGTCCCCAGCATCCTCTAGGACGTAAGAGAAATTAACTTAATAGCCTCCAAAAGATCAGGAACATCCACATGTGAACCACCCTCCCCATCAGCCGTATCTGAGTCAGAACCTGTGGGGTCAGTTTAAGTGCCGTCTTCATCTGACGAGGTGTCAGTGACAGCAGTGGATTGTGAGGAGACAAGCACTCGCTTAGAGAACCCCTTGGACGTAGGTGAGCGACGGTCAGACTTTTTAGTAGTCAGGGACTGGTTCAACTTCTTTATTTGAGCAGATAAATCGTCCGCCCACGGCGGGTTAGCTGCAGGGACCACAAACGGTTGCACCGGCATTGGGGGTCCCATAGGGGGTGTTAGTTAATGAACTAGCGTATGCAGAAGCATGGAAAAAGCAGCCCACGGCGGGTCATTATTTGCCCCCGTTGCCACCGTCCCACTGGGGGGCAAGGAGCCTCCAGAACCAGAGCCCAAAGCTGCTATATTCTCCTCATAGGTATCTGCGGCTTCAGCAACACCGGCAGTGTGTTCAGCCCCAGAACCGTTACCTTCAGAAGCAGACATGATATAACTTGCAGCATCAGGTAACACAGTACAATTTGTCAGCAGCACAATACCTCTAGCCCAAACCCATGCGCAGTGTAGTCAGCACCAGCAGAGATAAAGGAGAGATATGGTGACTAAATCACAGAGAAAAATACGTAATACAGTATATCTTTGTGAAAATCCTATATTAGATAAAACCTGACGCACCAAGCCCCCTCAGGTTATAGAATATAGGGATAGCAGGTTGAGTGACAGACACGAAATGGACACCACTCAGCTATCAAATGCACACACAAATAGTCACAGTCTGTACAATGCAGAGGTTATTACTAACAATAATACTGCACTGGACTAGCTTACACAGCTATATTACAATAGATATAACAGTACACAGTAAGAACTGAATGTATATCACAGGGTAATTGTACTAGGAAACCCTGACTAAGTGCACTCTTTCTTAACTAACACTGATTAAAAAAGGCAGGTAGAATACTTAAGTGTCTTGTAAAGTCACAGCACTGACAACCAGGCGGCTTTACATAGGAGGATTTGCCCAAGCATTCCCAGGAACAGTGAGCTGAGGGATAATGGCGCCGCAGACACTGCCAGGGAGTGAGGGAGAGACAGATATGCAGCTCCAGGGCGGGAACATTTGCAGAAAATGGTGCCCTGGGGCTGGGGGAGGGGCTTCAGGTCCAAGCTCTATCCCCCTGCTGGCAAGACCACCGGGTACTGCGGGCTCTAATAAAACGGTTTATAGAGAAAACCTGACCTGTCCCATGCCTTGGTGATCTAGTGGGATCGCCTGTACTGCCACAGTGTCCACCGCCAGCGCGAGCGGCCCGCCTCCCACTGACTGCGCCGGATCGCGATAAAGACCGGGTCCCGCAAGCGGGACCCACTTACCACCTCACGAAGCGCGGCCACGCGATCCCGGAGAGCCCCCATCGTGTGTGCCTGACAAGAAGAAAACCGGAGCCTCCTGCTGTAGTTACCCGGCAACCAGGGCTCGGGAGTGTACAGCGCCGCTGGGGAGAGCCAGAGCTGCAGCCGTGAATGTCCACTGACATGTAACACTGCTGCTGTCCTTGAAGTCTTCACTTTTTTCCTCAGAATAAAAAGCTCTTCTTAGGGCTGCCTGGAGCAGCCCCTCTGTTAAGTAGAGATGAGCGGGTTCGGTTTCTCTGAAACCGAACCCGCACGAACTTCATGTTTTTTTCACGGGTCCGAGCAGACTCGGATCCTCCCGCCTTGCTCGGTTAACCCGAGCGCGCCCGAACGTCATCATGACGCTGTCGGATTCTCGCGAGACTCGGATTCTATATAAGGAGCCGCGCGTCGCCGCCATTTTCACACGTGCATTGAGATTGATAGGGAGAGGACGTGGCTGGCGTCCTCTCCATTAGAAATTAGATTAGAAGAGAGAGAGAGATTGTGCAGAGTCAGACAGAGTTTACCACAGTGACCAGTGCAGTTGTTGTTAGTTAACTTTTATTTATTTTAATATAATATATCCGTTCTCTGCTATATCCGTTCTCTGCCTGAAAAAAAACGATACACAGCAGCAGCCAGTCACACAGTGTGACTCAGTCTGTGTGCACTCAGCTCAGCCCAGTGTGCTGCACATCAATGTATAAAAGGCAAAGCTTATAATAATTGTGGGGGAGACTGGGGAGCACTGCAGGTTGTTATAGCAGGAGCCCCCAGGAGTACATAATATTATATTAATTTAAAATTAAACAGTGCACACTTTTGCTGCAGGAGTGCCACTGCCAGTGTGACTAGTGGTGACCAGTGCCTGACCACCAGTATAGTAGTATATTGTTGTATGTATTGTATACTATCTCTTTATCAACCAGTCTATATTAGCAGCAGACACAGTACAGTGCGGTAGTTCACGGCTGTGGCTACCTCTGTGTCGGCAGTCGGAACTCGGCAGGCAGTCCGTCCATCCATAATTGTATTACAATATATACCACCTAACCGTGGTATTTTTTTTTCTTTCTTTATACCGTCGTCATAGTGTCATACTAGTTGTTACGAGTATACTACTATCTCTTTATCAACCAGTGTACAGTGCGGTAGTTCACGGCTGTGGCTACCTCTGTGTCGGCAGTCGGCAGGCAGTCCGTCCATCCATAATTGTATTATTATTATAATATATACCACCTAACCGTGGTTTTTTTTTTCATTCTTTATACCGTCATAGTGTCATACTAGTTGTTACGAGTATACTACTATCTCTTTATCAACCAGTGTACAGTGCGGTAGTTCACGGCTGTGGCTACCTCTGTGTCGGCAGTCGGCAGGCAGTCCGTCCATCCATAATTGTATTATTATTATAATATATACCACCTAACCGTGGTTTTTTTTCCATTCTTTATACCGTCGTCATAGTGTCATACTAGTTGTTACGAGTATACTACTATCTCTTTATCAACCAGTGTACAGTGCGGTAGTTCACGGCTGTGGCTACCTCTGTGTCGGCAGTCGGCAGGCAGTCCGTCCATCCATAATTGTATTATTATTATAATATATACCACCTAACCGTGGTTTTTTTTTCATTCTTTATACCGTCGTCATAGTGTCATACTAGTTGTTACGAGTATACTACTATCTCTTTATCAACCAGTGTACAGTGCGGTAGTTCACGGCTGTGGCTACCTCTGTGTCGGCAGTCGGCAGGCAGTCCGTCCATCCATAATTGTATTATTATTATAATATATACCACCTAACCGTGGTTTTTTTTTCATTCTTTATACCGTCGTCATAGTGTCATACTAGTTGTTACGAGTATACTACTATCTCTTTATCAACCAGTGTACAGTGCGGTAGTTCACGGCTGTGGCTACCTCTGTGTCGGCAGTCGGCAGGCAGTCCGTCCATCCATAATTGTATTATTATTATAATATATACCACCTAACTGTGGTATTTTTTTTTCTTTCTTTATACCGTCGTCATAGTGTCATACTAGTTGTTACGAGTATACTACTATCTCTTTATCAACCAGTGTACAGTGCGGTAGTTCACGGCTGTGGCTACCTCTGTGTCGGCAGTCGGCAGGCAGTCCGTCCATCCATAATTGTATTATTATTATAATATATACCACCTAACTGTGGTATTTTTTTTTCTTTCTTTATACCGTCGTCATAGTGTCATACTAGTTGTTACGAGTATACTACTATCTCTTTATCAACCAGTGTACAGTGTGGTAGTTCACGGCTGTGGCTACCTCTGTGTCGGCAGTCGGCAGGCAGTCCGTCCATCCATAATTGTATTATTATTATAATATATACCACCTAACCGTGGTTTTTTTTTCATTCTTTATACCGTCGTCATAGTGTCATACTAGTTGTTACGAGTATACTACTATCTCTTTATCAACCAGTGTACAGTGCGGTAGTTCACGGCTGTGGCTACCTCTGTGTCGGCAGTCGGCAGGCAGTCCGTCCATCCATAATTGTATTATTATTATAATATATACCACCTAACCGTGGTTTTTTTTTCATTCTTTATACCGTCGTCATAGTGTCATACTAGTTGTTACGAGTATACTACTATCTCTTTATCAACCAGTGTACAGTGCGGTAGTTCACGGCTGTGGCTACCTCTGTGTCGGCAGTCGGCAGGCAGTCCGTCCATCCATAATTGTATTATTATTATAATATATACCACCTAACCGTGGTTTTTTTTTCATTCTTTATACCGTCGTCATAGTGTCATACTAGTTGTTACGAGTATACTACTATCTCTTTATCAACCAGTGTACAGTGCGGTAGTTCACGGCTGTGGCTACCTCTGTGTCGGCAGTCGGCAGGCAGTCCGTCCATCCATAATTGTATTATTATTATAATATATACCACCTAACCGTGGTTTTTTTTTCATTCTTTATACCGTCGTCATAGTGTCATACTAGTTGTTACGAGTATACTACTATCTCTTTATCAACCAGTGTACAGTGCGGTAGTTCACGGCTGTGGCTACCTCTGTGTCGGCAGTCGGCAGGCAGTCCGTCCATCCATAATTGTATTATTATTATAATATATACCACCTAACTGTGGTATTTTTTTTTCTTTCTTTATACCGTCGTCATAGTGTCATACTAGTTGTTACGAGTATACTACTATCTCTTTATCAACCAGTGTACAGTGCGGTAGTTCACGGCTGTGGCTACCTCTGTGTCGGCAGTCGGCAGGCAGTCCGTCCATCCATAATTGTATTATTATTATAATATATACCACCTAACTGTGGTATTTTTTTTTCTTTCTTTATACCGTCGTCATAGTGTCATACTAGTTGTTACGAGTATACTACTATCTCTTTATCAACCAGTGTACAGTGCGGTAGTTCACGGCTGTGGCTACCTCTGTGTCGGCAGTTGGCAGGCAGTCCGTCCATCCATAATTGTATTATTATTATAATATATACCACCTAACCGTGGTTTTTTTTTCATTCTTTATACCGTCGTCATAGTGTCATACTAGTTGTTACGAGTATACTACTATCTCTTTATCAACCAGTGTACAGTGCGGTAGTTCACGGCTGTGGCTACCTCTGTGTCGGCAGTCGGCAGGCAGTCCGTCCATCCATAATTGTATTATTATTATAATATATACCACCTAACCGTGGTTTTTTTATACCACCTAACCGTGGCAGTCCGTCCATAATTGTATACTAGTATCCAATCCATCCATCTCCATTGTTTACCTGAGGTGCCTTTTAGTTCTGCCTATAAAATATGGAGAACAAAAAGGTTGAGGTTCCAAAATTAGGGAAAGATCAAGATCCACTTCCACCTCGTGCTGAAGCTGCTGCCACTAGTCATGGCCGAGACGATGAAATGCCAGCAACGTCGTCTGCCAAGGCCGATGCCCAATGTCATAGTACAGAGCATGTCAAATCCAAAACACCAAATATCAGAAAAAAAAGGACTCCAAAACCTAAAATAAAATTGTCGGAGGAGAAGCGTAAACTTGCCAATATGCCATTTACCACACGGAGTGGCAAGGAACGGCTGAGGCCCTGGCCTATGTTCATGGCTAGTGGTTCAGCTTCACATGAGGATGGAAGCACTCAGCCTCTCGCTAGAAAACTGAAAAGACTCAAGCTGGCAAAAGCACCGCAAAGAACTGTGCGTTCTTTGAAATCCCAAATCCACAAGGAGAGTCCAATTGTGTCGTTTGCGATGCCTGACCTTCCCAACACTGGACGTGAAGAGCATGCGCCTTCCACTATTTGCATGCCCCCTGCAAGTGCTGGAAGGAGCACCCGCAGTCCAGTTCCTGATAGTCAGATTGAAGATGTCAGTGTTGAAGTACACCAGGATGAGGAGGATATGGGTGTTGCTGGCGCTGGGGAGGAAATTGACCAGGAGGATTCTGATGGTGAGGTGGTTTGTTTAAGTCAGGCACCCGGGGAGACACCTGTTGTCCGTGGGAGGAATATGGCCGTTGACATGCCAGGTGAAAATACCAAAAAAATCAGCTCTTCGGTGTGGAGGTATTTCACCAGAAATGCGGACAACAGGTGTCAAGCCGTGTGTTCCCTTTGTCAAGCTGTAATAAGTAGGGGTAAGGACGTTAACCACCTCGGAACATCCTCCCTTATACGTCACCTGCAGCGCATTCATAATAAGTCAGTGACAAGTTCAAAAACTTTGGGTGACAGCGGAAGCAGTCCACTGACCAGTAAATCCCTTCCTCTTGTAACCAAGCTCACGCAAACCACCCCACCAACTCCCTCAGTGTCAATTTCCTCCTTCCCCAGGAATGCCAATAGTCCTGCAGGCCATGTCACTGGCAAGTCTGACGAGTCCTCTCCTGCCTGGGATTCCTCCGATGCATCCTTGCGTGTAACGCCTACTGCTGCTGGCGCTGCTGTTGTTGCCGCTGGGAGTCGATGGTCATCCCAGAGGGGAAGTCGTAAGCCCACTTGTACTACTTCCAGTAAGCAATTGACTGTTCAACAGTCCTTTGCGAGGAAGATGAAATATCACAGCAGTCATCCTACTGCAAAGCGGATAACTGAGTCCTTGACAACTATGTTGGTGTTAGACGTGCGTCCGGTATCCGCCGTTAGTTCACAGGGAACTAGACAATTTATTGAGGCAGTGTGCCCCCGTTACCAAATACCATCTAGGTTCCACTTCTCTAGGCAGGCGATACCGAGAATGTACACGGACGTCAGAAAAAGACTCACCAGTGTCCTAAAAAATGCAGTTGTACCCAATGTCCACTTAACCACGGACATGTGGACAAGTGGAGCAGGGCAGGGTCAGGACTATATGACTGTGACAGCCCACTGGGTAGATGTATGGACTCCCGCCGCAAGAACAGCAGCGGCGGCACCAGTAGCAGCATCTCGCAAACGCCAACTCTTTCCTAGGCAGGCTACGCTTTGTATCACCGCTTTCCAGAATACGCACACAGCTGAAAACCTCTTACGGCAACTGAGGAAGATCATCGCGGAATGGCTTACCCCAATTGGACTCTCCTGTGGATTTGTGGCATCGGACAACGCCAGCAATATTGTGTGTGCATTAAATATGGGCAAATTCCAGCACGTCCCATGTTTTGCACATACCTTGAATTTGGTGGTGCAGAATTTTTTAAAAAACGACAGGGGCGTGCAAGAGATGCTGTCGGTGGCCAGAAAAATTGCGGGACACTTTCGGCGTACAGGCACCACGTACAGAAGACTGGAGCACCACCAAAAACTACTGAACCTTCCCTGCCATCATCTGAAGCAAGAAGTGGTAACGAGGTGGAATTCAACCCTCTATATGCTTCAGAGGTTGGAGGAGCAGCAAAAGGCCATTCAAGCCTATACAATTGAGCACGATATAGGAGATGGAATGCACCTGTCTCAAGTGAAGTGGAGAATGATTTCAACGTTGTGCAAGGTTCTGATGCCCTTTGAACTTGCCACACGTGAAGTCAGTTCAGACACTGCCAGCCTGAGTCAGGTCATTCCCCTCATCAGGCTTTTGCAGAAGAAGCTGGAGGCATTGAAGAAGGAGCTAACACGGAGCGATTCCGCTAGGCATGTGGGACTTGTGGATGCAGCCCTTAATTCGCTTAACAAGGATTCACGGGTGGTCAATCTGTTGAAATCAGAGCACTACATTTTGGCCACCGTGCTCGATCCTAGATTTAAAGCCTACCTTGGATCTCTCTTTCCGGCAGACACAGGTCTGCTGGGGTTGAAAGACCTGCTGGTGACAAAATTGTCAAGTCAAGCGGAACGCGACCTGTCAACATCTCCTCCTTCACATTCTCCCGCAACTGGGGGTGCGAGGAAAAGGCTCAGAATTCCGAGCCCACCCGCTGGCGGTGATGCAGGGCAGTCTGGAGCGACTGCTGATGCTGACATCTGGTCCGGACTGAAGGACCTGACAACGATTACTGTCACTGCATATGATTCTCTCAACATTGATAGAATGGTGGAGGATTATATGAGTGACCGCATCCAAGTAGGCACGTCACACAGTCCGTACTTATACTGGCAGGAAAAAGAGGCAATTTGGAGGCCCTTGCACAAACTGGCTTTATTCTACCTAAGTTGCCCTCCCACAAGTGTGTACTCCGAAAGAGTGTTTAGTGCCGCCGCTCACCTTGTCAGCAATCGGCGTACGAGGTTACATCCAGAAAATGTGGAGAAGATGATGTTCATTAAAATGAATTATAATCAATTCCTCCGCGGAGACATTGACCAGCAGCAATTGCCTCCACAAAGTACACAGGGAGCTGAGATGGTGGATTCCAGTGGGGACGAATTGATAATCTGTGAGGAGGGGGATGTACACGGTGATATATCGGAGGGTGAAGATGAGGTGGACATCTTGCCTCTGTAGAGCCAGTTTGTGCAAGGAGAGATTAATTGCTTCTTTTTTGGGGGGGGTCCAAACCAACCCGTCATATCAGTCACAGTCGTGTGGCAGACCCTGTCACTGAAATGATGGGTTGGTTAAAGTGTGCATGTCCTGTTTTGTTTATACAACATAAGGGTGGGTGGGAGGGCCCAAGGATAATTCCATCTTGCACCTCTTTTTTCTTTTCTTTTTCTTTGCATCATGTGCTGATTGGGGAGGGTTTTTTGGAAGGGACATCCTGCGTGACACTGCAGTGCCACTCCTAGATGGGCCCGGTGTTTGTGTCGGCCACTAGGGTCGCTAATCTTACTCACACAGCTACCTCATTGCGCCTCTTTTTTTCTTTGCGTCATGTGCTGTTTGGGGAGGGTTTTTTGGAAGGGACATCCTGCGTGACACTGCAGTGCCACTCCTAGATGGGCCCGGTGTTTGTGTCGGCCACTAGGGTCGCTTATCTTTCTCACACAGCTACCTCATTGCGCCTCTTTTTTTCTTTGCGTCATGTGCTGTTTGGGGAGGGTTTTTTGGAAGGGACATCCTGCGTGACACTGCAGTGCCACTCCTAGATGGGCCCGGTGTTTGTGTCGGCCACTAGGGTCGCTTATCTTTCTCACACAGTCAGCTACCTCATTGCGCCTCTTTTTTTCTTTGCGTCATGTGCTGTTTGGGGAGGGTTTTTTGGAAGGGACATCCTGCGTGACACTGCAGTGCCACTCCTAGATGGGCCCGGTGTTTGTGTCGGCCACTAGGGTCGCTTATCTTTCTCACACAGTCAGCTACCTCATTGCGCCTCTTTTTTTCTTTGCGTCATGTGCTGTTTGGGGAGGGTTTTTTGGAAGGGACATCCTGCGTGACACTGCAGTGCCACTCCTAGATGGGCCCGGTGTTTGTGTCGGCCACTAGGGTCGCTAATCTTACTCACACAGCTACCTCATTGCGCCTCTTTTTTTCTTTGCGTCATGTGCTGTTTGGGGAGGGTTTTTTGGAAGGGACATCCTGCGTGACACTGCAGTGCCACTCCTAGATGGGCCCGGTGTTTGTGTCGGCCACTAGGGTCGCTTATCTTACTCACACAGCGACCTCGGTGCAAATTTTAGGACTAAAAATAATATTGTGAGGTGTGATGTGTTCAGAATAGGCTGAAAATGAGTGTAAATTATGTTTTTTGAGGTTAATAATACTTTGGGATCAAAATTACCCCCAAATTCTATGATTTAAGCTGTTTTTTAGGGTTTTTTGAAAAAAACACCCGAATCCAAAACACACCCGAATCCGACAAAAAAAATTCGGTGAGGTTTTGCCAAAACGCGGTCGAACCCAAAACACGGCCGCGGAACCGAACCCAAAACCAAAACACAAAACCCGAAAAATTTCCGGCGCTCATCTCTACTGTTAAGTGCCTGCTACTGCAGCACCAACTACAAAACCGAGATCCTGTGCAGGGAGGCGGGGTGATATAGGAGGCAGCGCTATGCATTCTGGGAACAGTCAATGCTTTGAGCCTGTTGGTGCCTCGGATCAAGATCCTACTCTACACCCCATTGTCAATTCCTTGTGGAGCCCAGTGTACCCCGCAGCAGAAATAAGCCTCGTTGTGTTTTGTTAGTTGTGCTGGATGTTTTACACATATTTTACATAATCCTTTTAGTCCACATTTAAAAAAATTACAGTATATTTGTTTTCTATAGCGATCTGCTTTTTTTTGTCACAGTGGAATAAGCTATCACTAGATGTCACTGTTTCCCACTGTAAACATTCAGCTGTTCCTTCAAATGTACACCTTTTAGCAATTCCTCTTTCATGTAGATACAGCGCTCATAGAATGGTAATACCGATTTCAGAATGTTTCTGCCTGAAAGAACAGCATAAAAAAGAAAATAAGTGCATACTGTACATTACTGAAATAAGGCCAGATGTGACCCTGGACAGGAAACAAGATGTAGCATATACAATAGATGTAAGGTAGATCTCTGATATCACAATGACCTTGGTAACGACTGTTAGTACAGGAAATACAGAAATCAGCACGGACATGCATTTTTTCCAATAAATATTTCTGTGCTGCTCCCCTGCTGTAGCTTACTAGACTTATTATTATTATTATTATTATTATTATTATTATTAAATGTATCCCCATCTGGGAAACAGAAAGAGGTCTGCATAATGTGCCATGGGCCTGATTCAGATTTGTTTGCACACCCGATGGTTTACGTACAAATCTGATGGTTGGGGATCCACGCATGTTGTATGTGCAGAATGGGTCCTGTGTTATCACTCACAGTCCATCCTTTAGCCGCAGAATTTTGGTGTTGGTGGGGGGTTGGCTACCGGGACCGTTGTTTTGTAGGAGTGCTGAGCCCATTGTCCGCTTCTTGGACCTGACTGATCAGTTCCTACGGCAGGTCTGAGTAAGTTCGGCTTACACAGACTGACCAAGGGCTGCAACCATTGTGACTGATGGCCATGATGGTGATCAGATGCTGCGTCTTTGGACACAGCACTCGTATCTCATATGCTACCAGGAGGCATCTATGGCTTACAGGCACCTCCTGCTGCAATTGCATTTTAGATATACGGTATTGCACAGCCACTTCCTTTTGTAATTTTTACAGTTTTTTTTTTTTTTTATAATAATAGAATTTTATCACACTGTAAAAGTTTTTATGGGCTTTTAGCAGCGTGCTGTAGCCGGACTGCGATGCGAACACAGCGTGGCATGCCGCACTCATTCGCATTGCAGCCAGATCCAATGGTAGTGAATGGGAGGCGGGCACATGCGCATGCTGACTCCCATTTACTTCTACGGCATAGCAGGAGCATGCGATCACATGCGCCCTGCTATGCTGCAGCAGTCAGGCTCAGGGGCACTGTAACAGAGGAGGGGGCCCCTGTGCATACTCCAGGTGGGCCCCCTCCTCTGTACAGTGCAGCAGTCCCCAGCATCGTGCCGGAGTCTACTGGGTAGGGAGTACCCCTGGAATGGACAACAACATGGTTTTTGTCCTCCCCTATTAAATTCTTAGGTATCCATGTTTCCTTCAGTATATCATGGGTGGTAATACTCAGGCAATAGTATGAAAGGTACACCAACTACCGACGCATATTTTTCCTTCGCCGTCTTAAGGTTGCAGGTGTGGGCGTTGGTATGTTAACGAATTTTTATAGATGCTCAATTGAGAGTGTTTTAACTTATGGAATTAGAGTCTGGTACGGAAACTGTACCGTCCGTGAGCGAGGAGAGTTGGAGCGCTTGGTTCGTTCAGCTGGTAAAATTGTCGGGGTCCAGCTGCAGACTGTTAAAGATCTCTTTGCAGCAAGATTGATAAATAGAGCTAGGAATATATTGTCTGATTCTAGCCATCCGTCTACTTATCTTTTTACTAAGTTGCCCTCTGGCAAGCGTTTTAGATCATTGAAGGCACGCACAAATCGTCTATGGAATAGCTTCTTTCCAACTGCCGTGCGCATGTTAAACACTTATTGTGACTAATGTGTCATCTTGTGGGTTATTGTGTGCTCTTTTATACCTATGTCCTACTTTTTTATCATCGTCTGGTCTGTTGTACAAATTGAATTTCATTGTCAACTCTATGTATTGTATTGTACTGCACATGTGCAGGTCTCCAGAAACATGGCGCCTGCCATGTTCCGGAGACCAAAATCAATACTGCGCATGTGTTGTGGTAATTTTGGCTGAGATTTTTGCCGTGGTTGTAGCACCCGGAGCTGGACTCTGGAGAGGTAAGTATTAAAATATGGATGCAATGTGTGCGGTTCGGGGTCCCCCTGGACCCAGGGGCCTGTGTGCACCACACACATTGCACCCATTATAGAAACGACAATAGCCAGGCTGCACAAGGACACATCTGTAGGTTAGAATCTTCAATTAGCTTTGAAGCCATGCCCTTGACTATTCAATTGCAAGTTGCACTTAAAGCAGATTTTTGTTCCAGCCTTAGGTGATATGATGACATGAAGTAATTAGCTCAGTAGAGTGATGAATTTGTGCAGTATCTCTGTGTTCAAGCAGGATCCAACACAGCTTTTCATGTAAATAAACAGAATGGTGCTTGACTTTCAGCATAAATGGCACAACACAAGTGAAAATAAATTAACAAATGTCTAGTCTCCATGCAGGGTACTGACACACTTCTTCACCCCTGACTAACCTTGGCAGCTAGTCTGCAACATAAAGTCCAGAGTCTCTCAGTCTTTTCAAATATAGTTAGCCTGGCCTGGCTTGGCCCCTGGCTTTTCTCACACAGTCTCAGTCCTGCTTTGACAGGGCATAGTCACAGGCTCCAGCCTACTGACATTCAGGCTCTCCAGCTTGGCTTCTTCTGAGCAACACATAGCTCATTCCTTGAGTTAAGTGTTGTCCCCTGTCTTCTCAGGGATTAGACAGAGGCCTCTTGACCCTCAGCCCCTCCGCCGCATAATGTGCTCTGACTGGCTTCCACAATCTGGCCTCCACTGCAGCAGTCTCACTTGACTGCAGCCATTAGGTGTGGTGAATTCTCCTTTTTCTCCCCTGTGAGGGCAGATCCCTTCAGCCACACTCTGTACACATGTGTCAGAAATGCCATTTACCTTACACTGCCACATAGGCTTGAACAGAAATCCACATTAAGTAAAGCTTTCTGACCTTACTGTGGCCACCACAAACACGTTAACCCATAGCTCTGGTCACTTATCCAGAAACCTATGGGCTAACAAGCATTAGCTGCTGATTTACCATACAAGGACAATGGCTTGTAACTCTCCAGCCTAACTGAATCCGACCCTATGCCTCTTTTGGTTTATTTATTTGCATAAGGAATTATAGACTGTAAAATATTTTTCCTAAAAATGAATGAATGTAAATGAATGTAGAGATGTAGCCACACTCAACCAGTCTGCAGCTTAGTGTATTCGCGGCAATCCAGGTGTAGCAAGTGTGCCTGCAACTAGGAAGTATGCATGCATCTAAGTACGCACACCTATAGTATTACATGGGCGGCGTATTAAGCTGCAGCTCGGCGTACTAAGTCGCACCCGTGTGCCTGTGAGGCCGAACTGCAGGCTGGATGAGTGTGGTACATCTGTAAAAGGAATACATTGGAGTGGACACATTGAAGTACACCAGCCCTTTCCATTTATCAATGGTGGATATTGTGAAATGAATGTCTATAATGTTATTTCTTTTAAATAAAGATAACTGCAACAGCCTTGGTTACTAAACTGTTATTCCTATCATGCAGAGTGCACTATTGTGTTTGATCAATATTGGGGCATCTATAACTAAGAGAGGTGTTGCCAGATGAAGGGACAGGAGGCCCTGTATCAGATAAGTCATATATCACACCCCAACACCAGCAAGCATATGTGCAATGTTGCTTTTGCCCAATTTGAAACATTCTTATAAAACCCAATCATGGATGCCAAGGGTGCTGGTTAAAGGAAAGGGGGGTGGGGGTGGGGGATGGGGGGCATCCTGTCCATAGGAAAAGTACAGCAGTCCTCCTGGCCTGACAATCAGTCACAATGTGCCTCACCCAACCATTGTAATGATGCATGTGAAGCGCCCATCTGTTGGCCCATTGTTCCATATCCTTTGCCGGCCTTCCATGTCCTTGTCTACTTCCATGAGTGTACATACAAATCTCAGTTTACATGAAGCTGAATCATTTGGTTTTAACACTTCTCCTGCATGTTTTACACAGAAGTTGCATCCCTCTAACTTTGGTTCCCAAACTTTCTTGAATCATGGCACCCTAGAGTATCAGCATTTGTTTCATGGAACCCCCAGGATATAAGTTTATAATTGATATTTTGGGGAAAAAATATTAAATTAAATAAATTGTGCCTACCATCCTTAGGTTCAGTTATGTGGTGGTGTACAATTGTGCTTCTGTCTGTCCACATGTTTTATGATTGTCAGCCACTAGAATTGGTTTCACTTTGACCATAAATAATTTGATTTGGTCCTCGACCACCAACCTGAGGCACCTCTGCAAGAGCCTCGTGGAACCCCAGGGTTCCTAGACACACAGTTTGAGAACCCATACTCTAATGGGTATATTAAGTTGACATTCAGATTGTCTATATTCTCTGAATGTCGACATTCACAATGTTAAAACATAATGTTGACATTGCCAGAGAGTAGACATTGTGAGTAGTCATAGGAGTATATTTACTAAGCTCCCGATTTTGACCGAGATGCCGTTTTTTCTTCAAAGTGTCATGTCGGGAATTTACTAGGCAAAAATCTCGGCAGTGATGAGGGCATTCGTAATATTTTGGAAGTCCTAGGAAAAAATCACGAATCAATACGCCATCGGTCAAATACGCCTGCAATTTTGTAGAAATCGGTAATTTACTAAAAAGTGCAAATCACAAACACTGCCGACAATAGCCAAACACTGCCGTGCAGAAATACAAATCGTGAAAAAGTGCTAAAAAAAAACAGACCTGCTTTTTTATCCCGTGTTTGGATAGGCATGCACGGATCCATGAGATCCGTGCATGTTTATCAGTGGGAAGGGGATGGGAAAGTATTATTTTTTGGAAAAAAAATGCGTGGGGTCCCCCCTCCTAAGCAAAACCAGCCTCGGGCTCTTTGAGCCGGTCCTGGTTGCAAAAATATGGGGGAAAAAATGATAGAGGTTTCCCCATATTTAAACAACCAGCACCGGGCTCTGCGCCTGGTCCTGGTTCCAAAAATACGGGGGACAAAAAGCGTAGGGGTCCCCCGTATTTCTGAAACCAGCACCGGGCTCCACTAGCCAGATACATAATGCCACAGCCGGGGGACACTTTTATATAGGTCCCGGCGGCCCTGGCATTACATAACCAACTAGTCACCCCTGGCCGGGGTACCCTGGAGAAGTGGGGACCCCTTCAATCAAGGGGTCCCCCCCCTCCCGCCACCCAAGGACCAGGGGTGAAGCCCGAGGCTGTCCCCACCATCCAAAGGCTGCGGATGGGAGGCTGATAGCCGTTGTGTAAAAAAATGAATATTGTTTTTAGTAGCAGTACTACAAGTCCCAGCAAGCCTCCCCCGCAAGCTGGTACTTGGAGAACCACAAGTACCAGCATGCGGAGGAAAACCGGGCCCGCTGGTACCTGTAGTACTACTACTAAAAAAATACCCCAATAAAAACATAAGACACACAACTTGAAAGTATAACTTTAATACATACATCCACACCTCCATATACACATACTTACCTTATGTTCACATGAGGGTCGGTCCTCTTCTCCATGTAGAATCCATGGGGTACCTGTGGAAAAAATTATACTCACATAATCCAGTGTAGAAGGCTCTTCTGCTTGTAATCCATTTGTAATCCAGGTACTTGTCAAAATAAAAAAACGGACACCCGACCGCGCACTGAAAGGGGCCCCATGTTTTCACATGGGACCCCTTTCCCCGATTGCCAGAAACCCCCTCTGACTTATGTCTAAGAGGGTTCCATCAGCCAATCAGGGAGTGCCACGTTGTGGCATCCTCCTGATCGGCTGTGTGCTCCTGTACTGTCTGACAGGCGGCACACGGCAGTGTTACAATGTAGCGCCTATGCGCTCCATTGTAACCAATGGTGGGAACTTTGTGGTCAGCGGGTGACCGAAAGTAACCTCACCGCTAACCACAAAGTTCCCACCATCAGATCCGGCCGAGATTCATTGTATTAAAGTCGGCAGTGTTTTACAAGTCACTCACGTAAAACACTGCCTAAAAAAACGAATGACATCGACATCGGTAAAACCAAAAATGCAGAATACGGCAGTTTAGTAAATTAGTCGTACTAAATTCAAAAAGTTGCATATTTACACTTTCGATGTCATTCGTGATTGAACTTTGACCTCAAACGGGAAAATACGATTTTTATTAAATATACCCCATAGTCGGCATGTTGACAAATCGATTTTCAATGCACTTTTCATGCAACAATTACCCTAATCCTAACCCTAATTTTAGCCAAAGGCTACCCTAATCTACTGTATCCCTAAACAAGTGTCTAAATTCTGATTGTCAATATTCTTTTAATGTCAACATTATGTCAGTGTTTAAGATCAGATTGTGGCGACATTCTGGTGTTGACATTCTGACTACATACACTTCTACTCTTCATTGTACAATTATATTCCTGTTCATTGACTGTTTGTAGACAATGCATATTAATAAATGTATGTATTGAGTTCACAATAAATTGCCTGTGTTCTATCTACACCTAGATACCTTGTGTGTTTCATTAAAAGAATACTACACAATGTAGTTATTAAGGATTGGACATGTTTATATTGGTTGGAATTTAGCCAACATTAGTTAATCTAAACTTTGTCAGAATAGAGATTTTTATACGTATGAAACTTTAAAATCCAAGAAAGAAAGAATAATTTTGATATACAGTAGACAACAACGACCGATTCCACTAATCACTGGAGATTGGCATTAAGATCAAATAAATTTTTAATACATAAATCAAAGCATAATATAATATAATATAATACAATAATTAGGGATGCAATCATTATGTTGATATTGACAATCCTGATGTCAACATCACAATGTTAATAGTTATGAGAAGTTGACAAACCGGTCAACATAACAACCATATTGGCATTCTCATGTTGACAAACTATACCGAACCCAATAATTATTATTTTAATAATAAAATACCAAAGAAAAAACAGTAATAAACATATGCAAACAAATAAATGGAATAATACACACAGGGGGTAATTCCAAGTTGATCGCAGCAGGATTTTTGTTAGCAATTGGGCAAAACTATGTGCACTGCAGGGGAGGCAGATAAAACATGCGCAGAGAGAGTTAGATTTGGGTGGGGTGTGTTCAATCTGCAATCTAATTTGCAGTGTAAAAATAAAGCACCCAGTATTTACCCTGCACAGAAATAAAATAACCCACTCAAATCTATCTCTCTCTGCACATGTTATATCTGCCTGCAGTGCACATGGTTTTGCCCAATTGCTATCAAAAATCCTGCTGCGATCAACTTGGAATTACCCCCACTGCTCTTTTATTACTTTGTTACTTTAAAGATATTTTTATGAACCAGTCCCAGCCCAGTTTGGAAACAGATGTCAGTATGTCTAGCAGGGCTGTGTGGTGAGGTAAATGGCTGAGGAGGCACTGGCTAGTACCAGGGCCAGCGTTACACATAATATATGAGCCCAAGGGTTCACGGGGGCATTACACACAGGTGCAGCAGTATATACTGCAGGAAATTTTGTGAGTTTTGATCAGAGATGTGAGGAAAAGAAGACTTTTACTCCAGAGTTTTGACTATAAAAATTATTAGAATAATACAAAAAAGATATTTCTAATTTATTTATTGTATTTTTCATATACTTTATATAGTTAAAACTCTGTCTTATACGTTAGTATGGCAGGTAAAGCTCTGGCTCACCAGCTTCACCCCACCGCACGTCACTGATGTCTAGTCCCAGACAAAGCGCTGCAACAGAATATTGTCAATACCAGCCTGGTTTCAGTCGTCTTTGCTGAATATATGTTTGCTAGCAAGTGAAAAACTGTACAAGTAATCAGTCATCAGTCATCCCAGCCAGGATAGTTATTGTTTAAATGTTTCACCAATTCTGGAAGTCACATTATAAAGAGCTGTAACCACTGGTGGTTTTACCCCTCCCGCCTCCCTCCCCCCCATGTAATATCCGCCACCCAGTTTACTGTCAGTGAAGTCAGATGCAGTCTGTGACCTGGCTGTGACCTTCTATTGGAAGTCCTACCTGCCAGTCACAGACACTACAGGCAGTCCCACTGGGAGGTGTTTCATACCTCCAGGGACTGCATGACCGGGCTACAATAGGCAGAGAGCTAGCTTCCTATAGGAAGCCAGCTGCCTACCTCGTCAGCCCTAGCCGGCTTCTATAGGCTGTAGTCGCAGTTAATAAAAGCAGCGGATGTGCTGGGTCCTGGTGTCTGTGAACCTTACATAAAAAGTGCTGGGACCCAAGCGGCTGCGGCGGGAACATGAAGGGGGAGGCCCGGCAGCAGCGGCAGTCCTCTTCCTCTAACAAGGTAGAAACTGGCGTTGGCTGTAACTAGCACAAGTTCTTGGCTATGGGAGAACCAAATGCATACACATTAAAGGTAGCTTCCAAACAGCAACATGCAGACCCACACTACAAATGCCATTTCTTCCTACCTATTTTCTTGAGTGTTTCTCACCATATAAGATGGCAGTGACTGTGCACGGCATATTACTTTGTATTTTGTTGTTTTTACTACTTTTTTGAAGCTTCTAATAAAATTTGACCAGTTAAAATAAATGTGCGCAGAGTGAACATATTGTCACCCATATACAAAGTTCCAACTGTACTTGAAGGGATGTGCTACTGACTTCATTATTAGCATTTGTTAGGGGTTAGTGCAAAGGGTTAATAGTCTGTAACACCTCTGCAAAAATACTTGTAGTGAAAGCCATGAAACAGCTTCTGAATAAATAACCATGGTCAACACTGGTGTGCCAAGCTGCCTCTTTAAAAACAAATAGTGATCAGTCATTCTGGAAGCCATTAATCACTGTAGCTTATTATACACAAGCAGATGCTGAGAAAACTTTATTTTCCCCATTTACTAGGACTGCAAGCTATCGGCCAGGTGTCTCCCACTGAAAGTTTCCTTATGATGTTGGTCTGTTACCTTTCTATTGGTCTTTACAATACAAAGCTTTATGCATTGTTATTAAAGACTATTATTGTCTGGCACGCGTATGTAACATTGTAAACAGAAGTAAACCACTATGTAATAACTGCCATAAAAAGAAAAACTAAATAGGAAATAGGAGACCACTGACAATCAATAGGCAATCCGTAATTAAAAGTGTCTCTATAGATAGTATCAAAAACAGTTCTGTTTATGTAAGTGTAAAAGAAATTATGATGAATACACCAGAAATGTATAAGCTTCAGATATGCAGAACAGATGAGCAAACACCTCAATTTTCAAGTATGAATATGCTGGTGTCTGATCACATTGTACCTCCATAGAAAACTGTGTTTCATTTAATCTGTGTACTTTCCCTTTGAGGTCCTGTGAACAATGTAGTTAATGCATCAATGGAGAATAATGTATTTCTCACACTGTGTTTTGGATTTCACCATACAGGACTTTTATGTCATTTTTAATAATGAATGTTCATTTTGCAACAGTGCCTTTTATGTATATCCTGTAAACAAATCCAGGCAAATAGTATTTTATCTTTACTTTAAACTTTAAAAGCAAACAATACTGACACATGCGTAGAAACAATATGCTTTGTAATGCTTTTCTACCTTTCATTTGCAATACTTTGGTGGCTACTGTACTCGTTAGATTGCTTATCCTATTCACTAACAGAGCTCAGACAAGCTCAGGCCCGGATAATCAGTACCCACCCCAACCCTACTAACCGCATTGTCTATAGCATTTTGAAACCACTAGGCTTCTCCCAGCACCCATCCCGCACTTGCAGCCACTTTTCCATGGCACCTGTTCACAATTGACCTTTACATACTGTATACCTCCCAACATTCCCAGAAAGCCTGGACAAATGTCTTGGCTGCCAGAATCAGCACTGTCCTACCTAAATTGTTATAGTTGGGAGGTAAGTCAGTGTTCTGTACCACAACCCTATATAAACAGCTGATTCATAGGTAAAAATTATAGTACTAGAAATGGGGTTCCGGCTAGGATCCCATTGGTTGGTATCCCAGGTGTCAAAATACCGACACCGGTATCCCAACACAGCTAAGAAGCCTGGCGTTGGAATCCCCAATGGGATCAAAATCTCTGTGCCAAAATACAGACACCCAGAATCCCAATCACTCCACTCCCGGCACTCAGGGCAGGTAAGCTGTGGGGGGGGGGGGGGTTAGGTTTGGGCTGTGGGGGAGGGTTAGGCTGCGGGAGGAGGGGGTTAGGTTTAGACTGCAGGGAGGGGCAGTTACAGTTAGGCACTCCCAGGTAGAGTTATACTGCGGGGAAGGGATGGTTAGGTTTAGGCTGCAGGAATGGGGGGGTTAGGGTTAGGCACCCCCAGGGAAGGTTAGCGTTAGGCTGAGGGGCATTAGGCTGCTTTAGGTTTAGACAGTGAGAGAGGAGGGTTAGGGGGCCATTGGGGAAAATCGGATTTTGGTTACCTACTGGTAAATCCTTTTCTCATACTCCGCAGAGGATGCTGGGGTCCACATTAGTACCATGGGGTATAGACAGGTCCATCAGGAGCCATTGGCACTTTAAGAGTTTGAGAGTGTGGGCTGGCTCCTCCCTGTATGCCCCTCCTACCAGACTCAGTCTAGAAACTGTGCCCGAGGAGATGGACATCTTCGAGAGAAGCATTTAACACAGATAGTGGCGAGATTCACACCAGCTCACACATACAAGGCACATCAAGCTAACTAGCTTGAAGCACTCAGCAACTGCTGAAACATTACTTACCAAGTAACAATGCAGTACTCAACTAAACCAAAGAAGTACTTAACCAGATAATGGTTGTAGAAAAACGAAGCGCTGGGCAGGCACCCAGCATCCTCTTACGGACTACGAGAAAAGGATTCACCGGTAGGTAACCAAAATCCTATTTTCTCTTACATCCTAGAGGATGCTGGGGTCCACATTAGTACCATGGGGATGTACCAAAGCTCCCAGAACGGGAGGGAGAGCGCTGAGGCTACTGCATAACTGATTGATTGAACTTCAGATCATCAAAGGCCAAAGTATCGAACTTGTAAAACTTTGTAAACGTGTTCGACCCAGACCAAGTTTCAGCTCGGCAAAGTTGCAATGCCGAAGCACCCCGGGCAGCCGCCCAGGAAGACCCCACCTTACGAGTAGAGTGGACCTTAACAGATTTTGGACACGCCAATCCTGCCGTAGAATAAGCATGCTGGATAGTGAACCTAATCCAGCGAGAGATCATCTGCTTAGAAGCAGGACAACCAATTTTCTTGGGATCATATAGGACAAACAGAGAGTCCGACTTTCTGTGACGAGAAGTTCTCTTCACATATATCCTCAGAGCCCTCACAACATCCAAGGACTTTGATGTAATTGAGGAGTCAGTAGCCACTGGTACCACAATAGGTTGGTTGATACGAAATGCCGACACAACCTTCGGAAGAAACTGCTGACATGTATGGAGCTGAGCTCTAGCTTCGTGAAAGATCAAGTAAGGGCTTTTACAGGATAAAGCCCCCAATTCGGACACACGTCTAGCAGAAGCTAAGGCCAACAACGTGACAGCATTCCATGTAAGACATTTGACCTCAACCTCCTGTAGAGGCTCAAACTAATCCGACTCGAGGCAGTACAAAGGGAGGTTGGATGTGCAGAACTCCCTTCAAAAAGGTCTGAACCTCAGCCAAATGTTTCTGGAAGAAAATAGATAGGGCCGAAATCTGGACCTTCACAGATCCCAACCCCAGGCCCATATCCGCACCTGCTTGCAGGAAGAGGAGAAAATGTCCGAGTTGAAACTCCACCATAGGAAACTTCTTGGATTCACACCAAGAGACATATTTCTTCCAAATACGATGGTAATGTTTAGATGTTACCCCTTTCCTAGCCTGTATCAGGGTAGGAATGACCTTATTCGGAATGCCCTTCTGAGCAAGTATCAGGCGCTCAACCTCCATGCCATCAAACGTAGCCGCGGTAAGTCTTGGTAGGCGAACGGCCCCTGTTGCAGCAGGTCCTCCCAAAGAGTAAGAGGCCTCGGCTCTTCCTGAAAGAGATTCAGAAGGTCCGCGTACCAAGCCCGCCATGGCCAGTCTGGAGCAATGAGGATCGCTTGAACTCTTGTTCTCCTTACGAGCTTTAGAACTCTTGGAATGAGTGGGAGTGGTGGAAACACGTACACCTACTGGAACACCCACGGAGACACCAGGACGTTGAAGCTTCTTGTTGAGATGAGAGGCCATCATGTCTATTTGGGGTAGCCCCCAAAGGTCTGTTATTTCCTTGAACACCTCCAGATGGAGACCCCACTCCCCCGGATGGAGATCGTGTCTGCTGAGGAAGTCTGCTTCCCAGTTGTCTACTCTCGGAATGAAGATTGCAGAGAGCGCCAATGTGTGTTTTTCCACCCAGAGGATGATTCTTGTCACCTCTGACATTGCAGCTCTGCTTTTTGTTTCGCCCTTTCAGTTTATGTAAGCCACTGTCGTTACATTATCCGACTGTACTTGAATGGCCCGATTTCTTAGAAGATGGGCCGCCTGAAGAAGACCGTTGTAGACGGCTCTTAGTTCCAGGATGTTGATGGGCAGGCCGGCTTCCAGACTTGACCACTTTCCTTGGTAAGTTACTCCTTGAGTGACTGCTCCCATGCCCCGAAGGCTCGCATGTGTGGTTAGAAAGACCTATTCCTGAATCCCGAACCTGCAGCCCACCAGAAGGTGAGGTAATTGTAGCCACCAGAGGAGCAAAATCCTGGCCTTCGGCTACAGTATTCTCTTGTGCATGTGGAGATGAGATCCTGACCACTTGTCCAGGAGATCCAGTTGGAAGGCCCGAGCGTGGAACCTCCCGTACTGGAGAGCCTCGTAAGAGGCCACCATCTTCCCCAACAGGCAAATGCATTGATGAACCGACACCCGGGCTAGCTTCAGGACATCCCGACCCATTGTTTGTATCACCAATGCCTTTTCCTGCGGAAGAAACACCCTCTGCACTTCTGTGTCTAAGATCATTCCCAGAAAAGACAACCTCTGGGTAGGTTCCAAATGTGACTTTGGAAGGTTCAGAATCCAACCGTGGATCTTGAGGAGGCGGGTTGTGAGAACAATGGACTGCAGCAGCTTCTCCTTGGACGATGCCTTTATCAGCAGATCGTCCAGATATGGATTGATGTTCATCCCTTGTTTGCGGAGGAGTACCATCATCTCTGCCATCACCTTGGTAAACACCCTCGGTGCTGTGGAGAGGCCGAATGGCAGGGCCTGGAACTGGAAAAGACAGTACAGTAATGCGAAATGGAGATAAGCCTGATGCGGCAGCCAGATCGGAATGTGGAGGTACTCATCCTTGATATCCAGGGATACCAGGAATTCCCCCTCTTCCAGACCTGATATCACCACCCTAAGAGACTCCATTTTGAACTTGAACTCCCTTAGAAAGGGGTTCAATGATTTTAGGTTCAGAATGGGCCTGACCGAACCATCCGGTTTCGGTACAACAAAAAGGTTGGAATAGTAACCTGTGGTTTGCGAATGAGGAGGAACTGGCACAATGACCTGTGCCTCCACCAACTTTTGCGCACAGCTTCTTGTAGGACAGTGCTGTCTGCCAGCAGAGCTGGTATGCCTGATTTGAAAAAACTATGAGGAGGGAGACTTTGAAATTCCAGCCTGTATCCCTGGGATACAATAGCTGTTACCCAGGGAACCAGGCCGGACGATACCCAGACGTGACTGAATTGTCCAAGTCTCACTCCCACCTGCCACACCTCCAGGCCGCGCTGTCCACCATCATGCGGAGGACTTTGGCGTACCTGAAGCAGGCTTTTGTTCTTGGGAACCTGCAGTGGCAGGTTTCTTGGACTTAACTCGACCTCCCCTAAAGAAGGTATTGGACAGTCTGGCCTTTCTAGGCTTGTTAGGCCGAAAGGACTGTGTTGCTGATGAAGAGAAGGATTTCTTCAGAGCAGGTGCAGCTGAGGGAAGAAACGTAGACTTACCCGCTGTAGCTGTGGATATCCATGCGTCTAAACCCTCTCCAAAGAAAGCCTGACCAGTATAGGGTAGGGACTCCACACTCTTTCTGGATTCTGCGTCGGCCGACCACTGGCGCAGCCACAGTCCCAGACGAGCTGAAACAGACATGGAAGAGATTCCCTCAGCCATGGAACCCAGGTCTTTCATGGATTCTACCATAAAACCTGCTGAATCGTGAATGTTGCGTAAAAATAATTCATCATCACCCTTATCCATCATATCGAAATCCTCTAGTAAGGTAGCCGACCATTTTTCTATCGCCTTTGCAATCCATGCACTAGCAATAGTGGGACGTAATATGGCCCCTGAAGCAGTGTACATTGATTTAAGTGTGTTATCAATTTTTCGATCAGCCGGCTCCTTTAAGGCGGTAGGTCCTGGAACAGGTAAAACCACCTTCTTATGCTGCTTTTACATCGCAAAACCTGCTTTTGAAACGGTATTTTAAACGGTACTTAAAAACGGGTCTGAGCAGTTAAACCCCTTTCACATCGCATAATGGCCCTCATTCCGAGTTGATCGGTCGGTATTTTTCATCGCATCGCAATGAAAATCTGCTTAGTACGCATGCGCAATATTCGCACTGCGACTGCGCCAAGTAATTTAACAATGAAGATAGTATTTTTACTCACGGCTTTTTCGTAATGTGATTGACAGGAAATGGGTGTTACTGGGCGGAAACACGGCGTTTTATGGGCGTGTGGATGAAAACGCTACTGTTTCCGGAAAAAACGCAGGAGTGGCTGGAGAAACGGAGGAGTGTCTGGGCGAACGCTGGGTGTGTTTGTGACGTCAAACCAGGAACGACAAGCACTGAACTGATCGCACAGGCAGAGTAAGGTTGAAGTTACTCAGAAACTGCAAAGTAGTTTGTAATCGCAATATTGCGAATACATCGGTCGCAATTTTAATAAGCTAAGATACACTCCCAGTAGGCGTAGGCTTAGCGTGTGTAACTCTGCTAAATTCACCTTGCGACCGATCAACTCGGAATGAGGGCCCTTGTAACCAGTATATTACCATTTCATTACCGTTTTGGTACCTTTCACACTGAACCCGTTTCACCCATAGAAAACAGTGGTTGTCATTATAAATGGACTTACCTGGCCCACACATATGACGTTTTTACACAATAAAGGAGGTGGAGGTGGTGGGGAGTGCTTTGATCAGTGCAGCAATCATGGCAGACAGAGCACATGTCTCCAGCGAGTTTGTCATTGTTTCTGCTGTACTACTTCTGGATTCTGCTTATGAGAGTATATTTGCTATTCTCTCATTATGTAGCTTGGTTATTGAGTGTTTTAGGAGGAGTAGTAGAAGACTACAGTGTTTGTCTGAGTATGGGAGGAGTATGCGCAATGTCGTGCGAGAGAAAGAGCCCTTTTAAGATGACAATACCTGCGCAGGAGGAGGTCTTTCATATCTGCTTCCATGAACACCATTCTAGCCTTAAATCTGTCGACACAGCGAAGATTGTGGGCTAGAGATCGTCCGAGTGGTGATGTATTCATGCAGAGTGTCCTTAACTTTCAGGACGTGCAATGGAAGGCTCACTTTAGAATGTCACGTGAGACATTCCACTACCTTTTAGATCTATTAACCCCAGCACTCAGTAGAGAAGTTACAAACTTCCGTCGACCATTAGAGCCAAGCAGGAGGCTTGCCATTGCTTTGTGGTGGTACGCCACTCCTGGCGAATATCGCACAATTGCTTGTCTATTTGGAGTTGGAATTTCTACTGTCTGCAACACTGTTCATGAAGTCACCCGTGCTTTGGTGGACAATCTATACCATAGATTTATTTGTCTGCCGCAAGGCCCACATTTAGACGAGACCATTCAGGGGTTTGCTTCCAAAGGATATCCGCAGTGCGCTGGCACAATAGATGGAACACACATCCCTATAATTGCACCTGAGGACAATCCAGCGGATTACCATAACCGAATAGGATAGCATTCAATTATTTTGCAAGCTGTGGTCGATCATAAGTATTGGTAAGAATGTTCTGTCCATTCTGTTTTTTTTAATGAAGTGTATTTTTGTAACCTACTAGAACAAATAAATATATATATATATATATATATATATATATATATTTAGCTTCACAGATGTTTTTATTGGATGGCCGGGTCGTTCACATGATGCACGTGTGCTTGCTAATTCTGATCTCTACCGTGTAGCAGAGAACAATGAAGGTGGACGTCTTTTTCCAAGAGAGGTATGTCAAAATATATAATCATTACAATTTGGGATTGCAGGGCCTGGTGTACATGTACTTTATTATAAATTGCCATACTGTCAATATTACATACAAATATAAACTGCTGTGGACTTTCCCCCTGTATGACCGCCATCACCCGTGTTGAAGTAATAATAGTGTTTATACACAGGTGACGGCAATCATACAGTGAGGAAAGTCTAGTAGCCGAGCATTTGGACCCAAATGGGTTGGGTCATTTGGAGTGGTATATATGAATGAGTAATGCTTACATTATGCCTGTAGAATGTTGCCTTTCCAGCTAGTTTGGTAATACATTTGTCAGTATGCTGTGGCCCAGATATAGCATTGTCTAATAGCAGAAATGTAGTAGGGCATGGTGGGATGTGTCGTTTCTAGTCAGTTGGTCAGCAGAGGATGCAGTCCCATGAGATATGTAATGTCATTCAACGACCATTGACCCGGAAACAGGAATGTAATGTTGTGTGGTGTGGTATGCCGGCGGCTGGGCTCCTGGCGACCAGCATACCGGAGCCGGAAGCCTACCCGCCGGAATACAGACAGTGTGGCAAGCGCAAATGAGCCCCTTGCGGGCACAGTGGCGCGCTACAGGTGACTCGCTATTTATTCTCCCTCGAGGGGGGTCGTGGACCACCACGAGGGAGAAAAACTGTTGGTATGCCGGCTGTTGGGCTTCCGACGCCGGTATACTGTGTGCCGGGATCCCGACATTCGCCAACCTTAAAACCACCCATGTGATGATGTGCATATACCAATTGATCTTTGCTAATTTGAATCTTTTTCTATTTTTAAACTAGAAATCTAAATTTGTGGATGGAGTTGAAATTCAAGTCCACATAATTGGTGACGCAGCCTACCCCTTATGAAGATGGCTGATGAAGGGGTACACCCAACATGTTACGCTGACTTCTAATCAAGTTGCCTTCACGCACACCCTGAGCTCTGCAAGAATGGTTGTGGAAGACACATTTGGACGCTTAAAGGGACGTTGGCGCTGCCTTATGAAGCGCAATGATGTGGACCTTACAAACATGCCGAACATTGTTGCGGCTTGCTGTATTCTTCACAACCTTTGTGAATTTCAGAGGGAGGAATTTCTGCCAGAGTGGGCCGTTAAGGACTCAGCTGAGCAGTGAGCACCCTGCACCAGAATCCACTACATATATGGGTGATCATTTTGGAACGACAGAACAGATGAGGGCTGCTCTAATGGGCAACCTTTCCTCATTATTGTCTTAAATTTTTCCCCTTTGTTGTTTATTCATGACATTTGTGTGTTGAGTTCAAATAAACATGGTTAATGTCTGTGTGTTGACCCAATTTGAAATTATACACATGGACACAGGCTTAAGAACCGGTCATAGACCTTATAAATTTTTATAATATAAAACCTTGGTTTCAAAAACGTTTGCATCAACATTGTTTGCAATACACTTGCGTTATCAAATATTAAATGAAATAAACAATATAAACAATAACCTCTCAAGGTAACATCCTGTATACAGGAGAGTCAGGAGTTGTCTCCATATCAGGAGGTGGTTGTGTATGTTGGGGATGGTCAGATTCAGGTGGGGTGTGTTGAGGGTGGGTTTGTGGAGGCTGGGTATATTGAGGGTGGGTTTGTGGAGGCTGGGTATATTGAGGGTGGGTTTGTGGAGGCTGGGTATATTGAGGATGGGTTTGTGGAGGCTGAGTATATTGAGGGTAGGTTTGTGGAGGATGGGTAAATTGAGGGTGGGTGTGTTGATGTTGGGTTTGGTCATAGTAGGATGAAGGGCCATAGTGTGGATAGTGTTGAGGGATGTTTGTATGTGGTTGCTGAGGTGCCATTGTGTGTGGACGTTCCCTCATGGGTAAATTTTTTTTTCAAATAATGACGTTTGAAATGACTGCATTTCCCTCATGCATTCCCTTGTATCCATAGTAATGTGGGCCATCAGGGAATTATTCATGTCCTGCTGAGCCTGCAGGAAGCGCTCAAGGCGGGCATCCTCTCGAGCTGCCATGGCTGCGTCCATCTGCTCAAGTTTCTCTGCTAAGACAGTCGTCATTATTCGAGATGCTTGTTCCGTTTTGTTGGGACGGCGTCTCCTTGCGGGCGCATTATATACTGTGGCCAAAAATAGAAACAAAAAATAACCTTATTGTTCAAGAATACATTACAAAAGCAGCAGAGTTTGAAAACGTGTTTGTGCCCTCCTCCCACCTACACAATGCGTACAGTCTGCCAGATTTTTAATTTAATGGGGTATATTAAAAAACTGTCGGAAGCTGCCGTCTTGTCGGAAAGATGGCAGCTTCCGACAGTTTTAGGTTGGAAGGGGTTCCGGCCTATTCATAACGGCCCTATTTTTTCAGACAAGTCGGGAAACCCAACTTGTCGGAATGCATGCTGATCGGCGGCTTCAGCCGCCGATCAGCTTGCATTGACGCAAACTGGGCCAAACCCGACAGGTTATTACCCCGTTTCCAACAATCTCAATCCGACTTTAAAAAAAGTCGGATTCAGATATGTGATATGAGAGAAGGAGACGGGAGCAGCGGGGAGAGCAGGGACCCAGCGGCAGCGTCCACCCGGTTCCAGCACTGCAGACGTCCTGCTTGCTGGAGCCGGGTCTATGCTGCCGTGAGCCTCTACTGCTGCAGCCGCTGCTCCCCCGTCTCCTTCGCCGTACGCTCCGTCTCCTCCACTCTTCCCCCCCCCCCCTCCCGGTGCCACAGATATCACCTCACCTCCGGCAGCGCATCACGCTTCCCCCTCAGCTCCTGCGCCGGAGCCCGCTCCCCCCTCACCCCTAGCGCCACTCAACTCTGCCCCCGGCGCCGCTGACAGCTCCCTCTACCGCTGCTGTCAGCGCACCCGCAACTCTGACAGCAGCAGCAGGACATGGGAGCCGCCAAATATGACAGTGGGATTTGGACACTCTTTTGAAGAGGGGTTGTCGGATCCATTCCAATAACTGCATGTCGGAATGGAGCCGACTTTTATTGAATATACATTAGTAGTTGTTTTTCGTTAGGTTATGTTAATTATTTATGTATTTTGGAGTGTTGTACTTACTGTTTCCACGTAAGGGCGTCGTTCCTGGAATCCTGCGCTGACTGGGCCCAGCCTGCGTTTCTTCCACAGCCACATTGGGTGTTGTTGTGATGCCTTCAGTTTTTGTATCAGGCACGATGTTTGCCTCAGTGACAATGGCTTCCGTCTGTTGTGTGTCCTCATCCTCATCAAGTAACAGCAAGGACGATGGTAGGGACTGAGATAGTGGCACAGGATCTGGAATGGATTCCGCCGCACAGGACTGGCTTGTTTCCGCCACTGGTACCTGCCTTGTTTCAGCAGCTGCTATGCTTGATGACAAGCTCACCGGAGTGGCAAGTGCTGTGTGGCCAAATATACTGCAACACTGCTCGTAGTACTGACACTCAATGCGGCCAGCTCCACTCCTGTTCCTGTTATGATCATGTATTTTATGAAAGTTACGCTTAAGGGCCTTCAACTTATTAATAATTTGCCCTGTTGTACGCTGGAACTCAGCACCTGGAAGCATTTTAATTTTTAACTATGTTTTTATATATGAGGGCATCCTTAACTGTTCCAGTAATTTGTCTGCAGATTTCCTCATCCCATCTGATCCTTAGCAGCTCCCTTACCTCTTCATCACTCCAAGTTGCCATTGTATAATGTATTTGCACTGAAAACGCTTCTAAAGCCACTCTCATGTGTCTCCTGTGTTTAACAACCAGTTTCCTGGTTCTGCCTGGTGACATCACACATGGAGACAGCCTATCACCTTCTGGGGCTTGCAAATACCGTTTCAGACCCTTTCACACTGAACAATGAAACGGGTCTGAAACGGGTAGGACCCTGCTTTTTTACCGTTTCAAAATACCGGTATTTTGAAAACGGTAAATTCAAGGTGACCCTTTCACATCGCAGCTCGAACCGTTTAGGAAGGCTGAAAAATCGTCAATTTACCGGGTTCAAGCTGCAGTGTGAAAGGGGTATTAGAGAGTCTGAACACAGATGCGTCAACAATCGGTGGGTTTCCCATTTTTTCCTATCCTCCTCAGGGAAAGGAAACGCCACCTGGACCCTTTTAGGGATCTGCAATTTTTTCTCAGGGTTTTCCCATGCTTTCTCGAATATAGCATTCAATTCCTTTGACGCAGGGAAGGTTAGCGACGCTTTTTTATTTTCAATGAAAAAAGCCTCCTCAACCTGCTCAGGAGTGGTTCCATTAATATGTAACACATCCCTGATAGCCTCTATCATCAATTGCACCCCCTTTGCAAGAGATGCGGACCCCCACAACACATCCCCATCACCGTCTGTGGTGTCAGAATTGGTATCCGTGTCATCCTGCGTGACATGCACAAGCGCACGTTTGTGGGGGTATATAGCGGAGTGTCCCGAGGTACCAGAATCGGGCCATACTGCCATAGAGTTCTGTAATACCTGGGTTGCAGATTCATTACTTGCAACCCTGTCAGAAATCTGAGAAATCCAAGATTTGATAGAGGAAAACCACTCAGGCTCCCTTGCTGGTGTCTGTGCTAAACCAGTGCTATCCTGAGTACATGGAATGGGATCATCCTGGAAGGACAAATCCTCTGCAGCATATGACACAGTGTCTCTGGATATAGCTAAAGGAGACCACCAAACACTCCACACACACACAGGTGGGGGCAGACAGAATCCCCCCCCCCCACGAATGGCAAGAGAGACACAGAGATTGGAGCCAACACACACACCACGCTTTTATACTAGAGATGAGCGGGTTCGGTTTCTTTGAATCCGAACCCGCACGAACTTCACTTTTTTTTTCACGGGTCCGAGCGACTCGGATCTTCCCGCCTTGCTCGGTTAACCCGAGCGCGCCCGAACGTCATCATGACGCTGTCGGATTCTCGCGAGACTCGGATTCTATATAAGGAGCCGCGCGTCGCCGCCATTTTCACACGTGCATTGAGATTGATAGGGAGAGGACGTGGCTGGCGTCCTCTCCATTTAGATTAGATTTAGAAGAGAGAGAGAGAGAGAGATTGCTGTGATACTGTAGATTAGAAGAGAGTGCAGAGTGCAGACAGAGTTTAGTGACTGACGACCACAGTGACCAGTGACCACCAGAGACAGTGCAGTTGTTTGTTTTATTTAATATATCCGTTCTCTGCCTGAAAAAAACGATACACAGTCACACAGTGACTCAGTCTGTGTGCACTGCTCAGCCCAGTGTGCTGCACATCAATGTATTGTATATAAAGCTTATAATTGTGGGGGAGACTGGGGAGCACTGCAGGTTGTTATAGCAGGAGCCAGGAGTACATGATAAATAATATTATATTAAAATTAAACAGTGCACACTTTTGCTGCAGGAGTGCCACTGCCAGTGTGACTAGTGGTGACCAGTGCCTGACCACCAGTATATTAGTAGTATTGTATACTATCTCTTTATCAACCAGTCTATATTAGCAGCAGACACAGTACAGTGCGGTAGTTCACGGCTGTGGCTACCTCTGTGTCGGCACTCGGCAGGCAGTCCGTCCATCCATAATTGTATTATAATATATACCACCTAACCGTGGTTTTTTTTTCGTTCTTTATACCGTCGTCATACTAGTTGTTACGAGTATACTACTATCTCTTTATCAACCAGTGTACAGTGCGGTAGTTCACGGCTGTGGCTACCTCTGTGTCGGAACTCGGCAGGCAGTCCGTCCATCCATAATTGTATTATAATATATACCACCTAACCGTGTTTTTTTTTTCGTTCTTTATACCGTCGTCATACTAGTTGTTACGAGTATACTACTATCTCTTTATCAACCAGTGTACAGTGCGGTAGTTCACGGCTGTGGCTACCTCTGTGTCGGCACTCGGCAGGCAGTCCGTCCAACCATAATTGTATTATATACCACCTAACCGTGGTTTTTTTTTCATTCTTTATACCGTCGTCATACTAGTTGTTACGAGTATACTACTATCTCTTTATCAACCAGTGTACAGTGCGGTAGTTCACGGCTGTGGCTACCTCTGTGTCGGCACTCGGCAGGCAGTCCGTCCAACCATAATTGTATTATATACCACCTAACCGTGGTTTTTTTTTCATTCTTTATACCGTCGTCATACTAGTTGTTACGAGTATACTACTATCTCTTTATCAACCAGTGTACAGTGCGGTAGTTCACGGCTGTGGCTACCTCTGTGTCGGCACTCGGCAGCCCGTCCATAATTGTATATACCAGTGACCTAACCGTGGTTTTTTTTTCTTTCTTTATACATACATACTAGTTACGAGTATACTATCTCTTTATCAACCAGTCTATATATTAGCAGCAGACACAGTACAGTGCGGTAGTTCACGGCTGTGGCTACCTCTGTGTCGGCACTCCGCAGCCCGTCCATAATTGTATATACCAGTGACCTAACCGTGGTTTTTTTTTCTTTCTTTATACATACATACTAGTTACGAGTATACTATCTCTTTATCAACCAGTCTATATATTAGCAGCAGACACAGTACAGTGCGGTAGTTCACGGCTGTGGCTACCTCTGTGTCGGCACTCGGCAGCCCGTCCATAATTGTATATACCAGTGACCTAACCGTGGTTTTTTTTTCTTTCTTTATACATACATACTAGTTACGAGTATACTATCTCTTTATCAACCAGTCTATATATTAGCAGCAGACACAGTACAGTGCGGTAGTTCACGGCTGTGGCTACCTCTGTGTCGGCACTCGGCAGCCCGTCCATAATTGTATATACCAGTGACCTAACCGTGGTTTTTTTTTCTTTCTTTATACATACATACTAGTTACGAGTATACTATCTCTTTATCAACCAGTCTATATATTAGCAGCAGACACAGTACAGTGCGGTAGTTCACGGCTGTGGCTACCTCTGTGTCGGCACTCGGCAGCCCGTCCATAATTGTATATACCACCTAACCGTGGTTTTTTTTTCTTTCTTTATACATACATACTAGTTACGAGTATACTATCTCTTTATCAACCAGTCTATATATTAGCAGCAGACACAGTACAGTGCGGTAGTTCACGGCTGTGGCTACCTCTGTGTCGGCACTCGGCAGCCCGTCCATAATTGTATATACCAGTGACCTAACCGTGGTTTTTTTTTCTTTCTTTATACATACATACTAGTTACGAGTATACTATCTCTTTATCAACCAGTCTATATATTAGCAGCAGACACAGTACAGTGCGGTAGTTCACGGCTGTGGCTACCTCTGTGTCGGCACTCGGCAGCCCGTCCATAATTGTATACTAGTATCCAATCCATCCATCTGCATTGTTTACCTGAGGTGCCTTTTAGTTGTGCCTATTAAAATATGGAGAACAAAAATGTTGAGGTTCCAAAATTAGGGAAAGATCAAGATCCACTTCCACCTCGTGCTGAAGCTGCTGCCACTAGTCATGGCCGAGACGATGAAATGCCAGCAACGTCGTCTGCCAAGGCCGATGCCCAATGGCATAGTACAGAGCATGTCAAAACCAAAACACCAAATATCAGAAAAAAAAAGGACTCCAAAACCTAAAATAAAATTGTCGGAGGAGAAGCGTAAACTTGCCAATATGCCATTTACCACACGGAGTGGCAAGGAACGGCTGAGGCCCTGGCCTATGTTCATGGCTAGTGGTTCAGCTTCACATGAGGATGGAAGCACTCAGCCTCTCGCTAGAAAACTGAAAAGACTCAAGCTGGCAAAAGCACCGCAAAGAACTGTGCGTTCTTTGAAATCCCAAATCCACAAGGAGAGTCCAATTGTGTCGGTTGCGATGCCTGACCTTCCCAACACTGGACGTGAAGAGCATGCGCCTTCCACCATTTGCACGCCCCCTGCAAGTGCTGGAAGGAGCACCCGCAGTCCAGTTCCTGATAGTCAGATTGAAGATGTCAGTGTTGAAGTACACCAGGATGAGGAGGATATGGGTGTTGCTGGCGCTGGGGAGGAAATTGACCAGGAGGATTCTGATGGTGAGGTGGTTTGTTTAAGTCAGGCACCCGGGGAGACACCTGTTGTCCGTGGGAGGAATATGGCCGTTGACATGCCAGGTGAAAATACCAAAAAATCAGCTCTTCGGTGTGGAGGTATTTCACCAGAAATGCGGACAACAGGTGTCAAGCCGTGTGTTCCCTTTGTCAAGCTGTAATAAGTAGGGGTAAGGACGTTAACCACCTCGGAACATCCTCCCTTATACGTCACCTGCAGCGCATTCATAATAAGTCAGTGACAAATTCAAAAACTTTGGGTGACAGCGGAAGCAGTCCACTGACCAGTAAATCCCTTCCTCTTGTAACCAAGCTCACGCAAACCACCCCACCAACTCCCTCAGTGTCAATTTCCTCCTTCCCCAGGAATGCCAATAGTCCTGCAGGCCATGTCACTGGCAAGTCTGACGAGTCCTCTCCTGCCTGGGATTCCTCCGATGCATCCTTGCGTGTAACGCCTACTGCTGCTGGCGCTGCTGTTGTTGCCGCTGGGAGTCGATGGTCATCCCAGAGGGGAAGTCGTAAGCCCACTTGTACTACTTCCAGTAAGCAATTGACTGTTCAACAGTCCTTTGCGAGGAAGATGAAATATCACAGCAGTCATCCTACTGCAAAGCGGATAACTGAGTCCTTGACAACTATGTTGGTGTTAGACGTGCGTCCGGTATCCGCCGTTAGTTCACAGGGAACTAGACAATTTATTGAGGCAGTGTGCCCCCGTTACCAAATACCATCTAGGTTCCACTTCTCTAGGCAGGCGATACCGAGAATGTACACGGACGTCAGAAAAAGACTCACCAGTCTCCTAAAAAATGCAGTTGTACCCAATGTCCACTTAACCACGGACATGTGGACAAGTGGAGCAGGGCAGGGTCAGGACTATATGACTGTGACAGCCCACTGGGTAGATGTATGGACTCCCGCCGCAAGAACAGCAGCGGCGGCACCAGTAGCAGCATCTCGCAAACGCCAACTCTTTCCTAGGCAGGCTACGCTTTGTATCACCGCTTTCCAGAATACGCACACAGCTGAAAACCTCTTACGGCAACTGAGGAAGATCATCGCGGAATGGCTTACCCCAATTGGACTCTCCTGTGGATTTGTGGCATCGGACAACGCCAGCAATATTGTGTGTGCATTAAATATGGGCAAATTCCAGCACGTCCCATGTTTTGCACATACCTTGAATTTGGTGGTGCAGAATTTTTTTAAAAACGACAGGGGCGTGCAAGAGATGCTGTCGGTGGCCAGAAAAATTGCGGGACACTTTCGGCGTACAGGCACCACGTACAGAAGACTGGAGCACCACCAAAAACTACTGAACCTGCCCTGCCATCATCTGAAGCAAGAAGTGGTAACGAGGTGGAATTCAACCCTCTATATGCTTCAGAGGTTGGAGGAGCAGCAAAAGGCCATTCAAGCCTATACAATTGAGCACGATATAGGAGATGGAATGCACCTGTCTCAAGTGCAGTGGAGAATGATTTCAACGTTGTGCAAGGTTCTGATGCCCTTTGAACTTGCCACACGTGAAGTCAGTTCAGACACTGCCAGCCTGAGTCAGGTCATTCCCCTCATCAGGCTTTTGCAGAAGAAGCTGGAGGCATTGAAGAAGGAGCTAAAAGGGAGCGATTCCGCTAGGCATGTGGGACTTGTGGATGCAGCCCTTAATTCGCTTAACAAGGATTCACGGGTGGTCAATCTGTTGAAATCAGAGCACTACATTTTGGCCACCGTGCTCGATCCTAGATTTAAAGCCTACCTTGGATCTCTCTTTCCGGCAGACACAGGTCTGCTGGGGTTGAAAGACCTGCTGGTGACAAAATTGTCAAGTCAAGCGGAACGCGACCTGTCAACATCTCCTCCTTCACATTCTCCCGCAACTGGGGGTGCGAGGAAAAGGCTCAGAATTCCGAGCCCACCCGCTGGCGGTGATGCAGGGCAGTCTGGAGCGACTGCTGATGCTGACATCTGGTCCGGACTGAAGGACCTGACAACGATTACGGACATGTCGTCTACTGTCACTGCATATGATTCTCTCAACATTGATAGAATGGTGGAGGATTATATGAGTGACCGCATCCAAGTAGGCACGTCACACAGTCCGTACTTATACTGGCAGGAAAAAGAGGCAATTTGGAGGCCCTTGCACAAACTGGCTTTATTCTACCTAAGTTGCCCTCCCACAAGTGTGTACTCCGAAAGAGTGTTTAGTGCCGCCGCTCACCTTGTCAGCAATCGGCGTACGAGGTTACATCCAGAAAATGTGGAGAAGATGATGTTCATTAAAATGAATTATAATCAATTCCTCCGCGGAGACATTGACCAGCAGCAATTGCCTCCACAAAGTACACAGGGAGCTGAGATGGTGGATTCCAGTGGGGACGAATTGATAATCTGTGAGGAGGGGGATGTACACGGTGATATATCGGAGGGTGAAGATGAGGTGGACATCTTGCCTCTGTAGAGCCAGTTTGTGCAAGGAGAGATTAATTGCTTCTTTTTTGGGGGGGGTCCAAACCAACCCGTCATATCAGTCACAGTCGTGTGGCAGACCCTGTCACTGAAATGATGGGTTGGTTAAAGTGTGCATGTCCTGTTTTGTTTATACAACATAAGGGTGGGTGGGAGGGCCCAAGGATAATTCCATCTTGCACCTCTTTTTTCTTTTCTTTTTCTTTGCATCATGTGCTGATTGGGGAGGGTTTTTTGGAAGGGACATCCTGCGTGACACTGCAGTGCCACTCCTAAATGGGCCCGGTGTTTGTGTCGGCCACTAGGGTCGCTAATCTTACTCACACAGTCAGCTACCTCATTGCGCCTCTTTTTTTCTTTGCGTCATGTGCTGTTTGGGGAGGGTTTTTTGGAAGGGACATCCTGCGTGACACTGCAGTGCCACTCCTAGATGGGCCCGGTGTTTGTGTCGGCCACTAGGGTCGCTAATCTTACTCACACAGCTACCTCATTGCGCCTCTTTTTTTCTTTGCGTCATGTGCTGTTTGGGGAGGGTTTTTTGGAAGGGACATCCTGCGTGACACTGCAGTGCCACTCCTAGATGGGCCCGGTGTTTGTGTCGGCCACTAGGGTCGCTAATCTTACTCACACAGCTACCTCATTGCGCCTCTTTTTTTCTTTGCGTCATGTGCTGTTTGGGGAGGGTTTTTTGGAAGGGACATCCTGCGTGACACTGCAGTGCCACTCCTAGATGGGCCCGGTGTTTGTGTCGGCCACTAGGGTCGCTAATCTTACTCACACAGTCAGCTACCTCATTGCGCCTCTTTTTTTCTTTGCGTCATGTGCTGTTTGGGGAGGGTTTTTTGGAAGGGCCATCCTGCGTGACACTGCAGTGCCACTCCTAGATGGGCCCGGTGTTTGTGTCGGCCACTAGGGTCGCTAATCTTACTCACACAGTCAGCTACCTCATTGCGCCTCTTTTTTTCTTTGCGTCATGTGCTGTTTGGGGAGGGTTTTTTGGAAGGGCCATCCTGCGTGACACTGCAGTGCCACTCCTAGATGGGCCCAGTGTTTGTGTCGGCCACTAGGGTCGCTAATCTTACTCACACAGCTACCTCATTGCGCCTCTTTTTTTCTTTGCGTCATGTGCTGTTTGGGGAGGGTTTTTTGGAAGGGACATCCTGCGTGACACTGCAGTGCCACTCCTAGATGGGCCCGGTGTTTGTGTCGGCCACTAGGGTCGCTTATCTTACTCACACAGCGACCTCGGTGCAAATTTTAGGACTAAAAATAATATTGTGAGGTGTGAGGTATTCAGAATAGACTGAAAATGAGTGTAAATTATGGTTTTTGAGGTTAATAATACTTTGGGATCAAAATGACCCCCAAATTCTATGATTTAAGCTGTTTTTTAGTGTTTTTGGAAAAAAACACCCGAATCCAAAACACACCCGAATCCGACAAAAATAATTCGGTGAGGTTTTGCCAAAACGCGTTCGAACCCAAAACACGGCCGCGGAACCGAACCCAAAACCAAAACACAAAACCCGAAAAATTTCAGGCGCTCATCTCTATTTTATACCAAAGGGAGACCCCTTTTCAGCGCTGACTGTGTACCTTAATAGGATACACAGTCGTATTGCAGCCCCCCCCCCCCCCCCCCTTCTACAACCCCCTGGTACTGTGTACAGATAGCTGGAGTTGCTGTGGAGGGACCTGATTCTCCTTGTTAGCGCTGTGCAGGCATGAAAATGGCGCTGAACACTGCTGGGTCTGCTCTGAGAAGCTCCGCTCCCAAAATGGCGCTGTCTTCCCGCTCTTCATCAGATTATACTGGCCTGAGGATTTAGTGCTGGCTGAGATCCGGAGACCCCGACAGGCTTCTGGACCAGTGTAGGATGTCGCGCTGGCTCAGGGCACCCCTCATAGCCATCCCCGGAGGGCAGTTAATACTGCGCTCCTACCCTGATGCCGCACTCTTCACACTGCCCCCCCCCCACGCTTGTTAGGGGGGTCAGTGTCTCACTCGCCACCGATTCTTCAGCTCTGCAAGGGGGTGGCGGCATGCTGCTGGGGCGAGCGGTCACCTGTGACGGAGAACGATCAGACCCCTCTGGAGCTCAGTGTCCAGTCAGCGGACACAGTAACTTAGACCCCACAGGGCGGACACTGCTCCCCCCCTCAGTCCCTCGCTGCAGGGAGGCTGTTGCCAGCAGCCTCCCTGTAAAATAATAAACTCTAAAAAAACTTTTGTCAAGGAAGACTCAGGAGAGCTCTCCTAGCTAAGAACGGCTCCTCCGGGCACATTGTCTAAACTGAGTCTGGTAGGAGGGGCATAGAGGGAGGAGCCAGCCCACACTCTCAAACTCTTAAAGTGCCAATGGCTCCTGGTGGACCCGTCTATACCCCATGGCACTAATGTGGACCCCAGCATCTTCTAGGACGTAAGAGAAAAGTAATTATACTTACCTTCCCCCTGTCAGGATTCTCAATGTCGCTATCCAGTGGTCGGTATTCTGACCGGCAGTATCCTGACCACCAGCATAATGTACCCAACCCCTAGAAATGCAGTACTAGAAAGACAATGATCCCTATTGTTTCCTACTGTCATACATTATAATACTACAAATAAAATGACCCATAATGTCCCCCACTGCCATACATTATAATACTACAAATAAAATGAGCCCTAATGTCCCCTACTATCATGTACTGTATTAAAGAAATAAGGAGATATTCAATTGTGTTGCGCACCAGCAGCCACTAGATGGTACCCAATGGCGCAATTCAGTTGCTGCTCCATTTGGGTGCAATGGCTGACAGCGCCTGCATTTCAGCTTGCACCTCCCGGGGGTAGGCGAGCTGAAATGCGCTAAAAGTGACCCGTTTGGGCACCCAAACAGTACTTTTCGTGATCGCGCCCAGCACTTTGCTTGGATTTAACTGCTTTATGTGGCTAAACCTGACCTCTATGGGCATTATCAGTGCAAAATTATTATTTTTACTTCACCCTGCAATATTTAGACAGGAGATTGGGTGCGCAAAACAATTGAATATCACCCATAGAGTGTTAAACAATCACTGTTTAGGAAAAAAATGGCATTAATTAAGATGAATTATGATGTGTTAGTAGCAGTGCTGGAACTGACATTCATACTAGAGATGAGCGGGTTCGGTTTCTCTGAATCCGAACCCGCACGAACTTCATGTTTTTTTTCACGGGTCCGAGCGACTCGGATCTTCCCGCCTTGCTCGGTTAACCCGAGCGCGCCCGAACGTCATCATGACGCTGTCGGATTCTCGCGAGACTCGGATTCTATATAAGGAGCCGCGCGTCGCCGCCATTTTCACACGTGCATTGAGATTGATAGGGAGAGGACGTGGCTGGCGTCCTCTCCATTTAGATTAGGAGAGAGAGAGAGAGATTGACCTGAGGCTGATACTGTAGAAGAGAGTGCAGAGTTTAGTGACTGACCACAGTGACCACCAGCAGTGCAGTTGTTTTATTTAATATATCCGTTCTCTGCCTGAAAAAAACGGTACACACAGTGACTCAGTCACATACCATATCTGTGTGCACTGCTCAGCCCAGTGTGCTGCATGCCTGCATCATCTATGTATATATTATATATCTGACTGTGCTCAGCTCACACAGCTTATAATTGTGGGGGAGACTGGGGAGCACTGCAGTGCCAGTTATAGGTTATAGCAGGAGCCAGGAGTACAAGACAGTCACATACCATATCTGTGTGCACTGCTCAGCCCAGTGTGCTGCATCATCTATGTATATATTATATATCTGACTGTGCTCAGCTCACACAGCTTATAATTGTGGGGGAGACTGGGGAGCACTGCAGTGCCAGTTATAGGTTATAGCAGGAGCCAGGAGTACATATTATATTAAAATTAAACAGTGCACACTTTTGCTGCAGGAGTGCCACTGCCAGTGTGACTGACCAGTGACCTGACCACACTGACCACCAGTATAGTTAGTAGTATACTATATTGTGATTGCCTGAAAAAGTTAAACACTCGTCGTGTGACTTCACTTGTGTGGTGTTTTTTTTTTTATTCTATAAAAAACTCATTCTGCTGACAGACAGTGTCCAGCAGGTCCGTCATTATATAATATATATACCTGTCCGGCTGCAGTAGTGATATATATATATTTTTTATATCATTATTTATCATCCAGTCGCAGCAGACACAGTACGGTAGTTCATGGCTGTAGCTACCTCTGTGTCGGCACTCGGCAGTCCATCCATAATTGTATACCACCTACCCGTGTTTTTTTTTTCTTTCTTCTTTATACATACATACTACTACATCTCTTTATCAACCAGTCTATATTAGCAGCAGACACAGTATAGTACGGTAGTTCACGGCTGTGGCTACCTCTGTGTCGGCACTCGGCAGTCCGTCCATAATTGTATACCACCTAACCATGTTTTTTTTTTCTTTCTTCTTTATACATACATACTACGACATCTCTTTATCAACCAGTCTATATTAGCAGCAGACACAGTACAGTACGGTAGTTCACGGCTGTGGCTACCTCTGTGTCGGCACTCGGCAGTCCGTCCATAATTGTATACCACCTAACCGTGGTTTTTTTTTCTTTCTTCTTCATACATACATACTACGACATCTCTTTATCAACCAGTCTATATTAGCAGCAGACACAGTACAGTACGGTAGTTCACGGCTGTGGCTACCTCTGTGTCGGCACTCGGCAGTCCGTCCATAATTGTATACCACCTAACCGTGGTTTTTTTTTCTTTCTTCTTTATACATACATACTACGACATCTCTTTATCAACCAGTCTATATTAGCAGCAGACACAGTACAGTACGGTAGTTCATGGCTGTGGCTACCTCTGTGTCGGCACTCGGCAGTCCGTCCATAATTGTATACCACCTAACCGTGTTTTTTTTTTCTTTCTTCTTCATACATACATACTACGACATCTCTTTATCAACCAGTCTATATTAGCAGCAGACACAGTACAGTACGGTAGTTCACGGCTGTGGCTACCTCTGTGTCGGCACTCGGCAGTCCGTCCATAATTGTATACCACCTACCCGTGGTTTTTTTTTCTTTCTTCTTTATACATACATACTACTACATCTCTTTATCAACCAGTCTATATTAGCAGCAGACACAGTACAGTACGGTAGTTCACGGCTGTGGCTACCTCTGTGTCGGCACTCGGCAGTCCGTCCATAATTGTATACCACCTACCCGTGGTTTTTTTTTCTTTCTTCTTCATACATACATACTACGACATCTCTTTATCAACCAGTCTATATTAGCAGCAGACACAGTACAGTACGGTAGTTCACGGCTGTGGCTACCTCTGTGTCGGCACTCGGCAGTCCGTCCATAATTGTATACCACCTAACCGTGGTTTTTTTTTCTTTCTTCTTCATACATACATACTACGACATCTCTTTATCAACCAGTCTATATTAGCAGCAGACACAGTACGGTAATTCACGGCTGTAGCTACCTCTGTGTCGGCACTCAGCAGTCCGTCCATAATTGTATACTAGTATCCATCCATCTCCATTGTTTACCTGAGGTGCCTTTTAGTTGTGCCTATTAAAATATGGAGAACAAAAATGTTGAGGTTCCAAAATTAGGGAAAGATCAAGATCCACTTCCACCTCGTGCTGAAGCTGCTGCCACTAGTCATGGCCGAGACGATGAAATGCCAGCAACGTCGTCTGCCAAGGCCGATGCCCAATGTCATAGTACAGAGCATGTCAAATCCAAAACACCAAATATCAGTAAAAAAAGGACTCCAAAACCTAAAATAAAATTGTCGGAGGAGAAGCGTAAACTTGCCAATATGCCATTTACCACACGGAGTGGCAAGGAACGGCTGAGGCCCTGGCCTATGTTCATGGCTAGTGGTTCAGCTTCACATGAGGATGGAGGCACTCAGCCTCTCGCTAGAAAAATGAAAAGACTCAAGCTGGCAAAAGCAGTAGCACCGCAAAGAACTGTGCGTTCTTCGAAATCCCAAATCCACAAGGAGAGTCCAATTGTGTCGGTTGCGATGCCTGACCTTCCCAACACTGGACGTGAAGAGCATGCGCCTTCCACCATTTGCACGCCCCCTGCAAGTGCTGGAAGGAGCACCCGCAGTCCAGTTCCTGATAGTCAGATTGAAGATGTCAGTGTTGAAGTACACCAGGATGAGGAGGATATGGGTGTTGCTGGCGCTGGGGAGGAAATTGACCAGGAGGATTCTGATGGTGAGGTGGTTTGTTTAAGTCAGGCACCCGGGGAGACACCTGTTGTCCGTGGGAGGAATATGGCCGTTGACATGCCTGGTGAAAATACCAAAAAAATCAGCTCTTCGGTGTGGAACTATTTCAACAGAAATGCGGACAACAGGTGTCAAGCCGTGTGTTCCCTTTGTCAAGCTGTAATAAGTAGGGGTAAGAACGTTAACCACCTCGGAACATCCTCCCTTATACGTCACCTGCAGCGCATTCATAATAAGTCAGTGACAAGTTCAAAAACTTTGGGTGACAGCGGAAGCAGTCCACTGACCAGTAAATCCCTTCCTCTTGTAACCAAGCTCACGCAAACCACCCCACCAACTCCCTCAGTGTCAATTTCCTCCTTCCCCAGGAATGCCAATAGTCCTGCAGGCAATGTCACTGGCAATTCTGACGAGTCCTCTCCTGCCTGGGATTCCTCCGATGCATCCTTGCGTGTAACGCCTACTGCTGCTGGCGCTGCTGTTGTTGCTGCTGGGAGTCGATGGTCATCCCAGAGGGGAAGTCGTAAGCCCACTTGTACTACTTCCAGTAAGCAATTGACTGTTCAACAGTCCTTTGCGAGGAAGATGAAATATCACAGCAGTCATCCTGCTGCAAAGCGGATAACTGAGGCCTTGACAACTATGTTGGTGTTAGACGTGCGTCCGGTATCCGCCGTTAGTTCACAGGGAACTAGACAATTTATTGAGGCAGTGTGCCCCCGTTACCAAATACCATCTAGGTTCCACTTCTCTAGGCAGGCGATACCGAGAATGTACACGGACGTCAGAAAAAGACTCACCAGTGTCCTAAAAAATGCAGTTGTACCCAATGTCCACTTAACCACGGACATGTGGACAAGTGGAGCAGGGCAGGGTCAGGACTATATGACTGTGACAGCCCACTGGGTAGATGTATGGACTCCCGCCGCAAGAACAGCAGCGGCGGCACCAGTAGCAGCATCTCGCAAACGCCAACTCTTTCCTAGGCAGGCTACGCTTTGTATCACCGGTTTCCAGAATACGCACACAGCTGAAAACCTCTTACGGCAACTGAGGAAGATCATCGCGGAATGGCTTACCCCAATTGGACTCTCCTGTGGATTTGTGGCATCGGACAACGCCAGCAATATTGTGTGTGCATTAAATATGGGCAAATTCCAGCACGTCCCATGTTTTGCACATACCTTGAATTTGGTGGTGCAGAATTATTTAAAAAACGACAGGGGCGTGCAAGAGATGCTGTCGGTGGCCAGAAAAATTGCGGGACACTTTCGGCGTACAGGCACCACGTACAGAAGACTGGAGCACCACCAAAAACTACTGAACCTGCCCTGCCATCATCTGAAGCAAGAAGTGGTAACGAGGTGGAATTCAACCCTCTATATGCTTCAGAGGTTGGAGGAGCAGCAAAAGGCCATTCAAGCCTATACAATTCAGCACGATATAGGAGGTGGAATGCACCTGTCTCAAGCGCAGTGGAGAATGATTTCAACGTTGTGCAAGGTTCTGATGCCCTTTGAACTTGCCACACGTGAAGTCAGTTCAGACACTGCCAGCCTGAGTCAGGTCATTCCCCTCATCAGGCTTTTGCAGAAGAAGCTGGAGATATTGAAGGAGGAGCTAACACGGAGCGATTCCGCTAGGCATGTGGGACTTGTGGATGGAGCCCTTAATTCGCTTAACAAGGATTCACGGGTGGTCAATCTGTTGAAATCAGAGCACTACATTTTGGCCACCGTGCTCGATCCTAGATTTAAAGCCTACCTTGGATCTCTCTTTCCGGCAGACACAAGTCTGCTGGGGTTGAAAGACCTGCTGGTGAGACACTTGTCAAGTCAAGCGGAACGCGACCTGTCAACATCTCCTCCTTCACATTCTCCCGCAACTGGGGGTGCGAGGAAAAGGCTCAGAATTCCGAGCCCACCCGCTGGCGGTGATGCAGGGCAGTCTGGAGCGACTGCTGATGCTGACATCTGGTCCGGACTGAAGGACCTGACAACGATTACGGACATGTCGTCTACTGTCACTGCATATGATTCTCTCACCATTGAAAGAATGGTGGAGGATTATATGAGTGACCGCATCCAAGTAGGCACGTCACACAGTCCATACTTATACTGGCAGGAAAAAGAGGCAATTTGGAGGCCATTGCACAAACTGGCTTTATTCTACCTAAGTTGCCCTCCCACAAGTGTGTACTCCGAAAGAGTGTTTAGTGCCGCCGCTCACCTTGTCAGCAATCGGCATACGAGGTTACATCCAGAAAATGTGGAGAAGATGATGTTCATTAAAATGAATTATAATCAATTCCTCCGCGGAGACATTGACCAGCAGCAATTGCCTCCACAAAGTACACAGGGAGCTGAGATGGTGGATTCCAGTGGGGACGAATTGATAATCTGTGAGGAGGGGGATGTACACGGTGATATATCGGAGGGTGATGATGAGGTGGACATCTTGCCTCTGTAGAGCCAGTTTGTGCAAGGAGAGATTAATTGCTTCTTTTTTTGGGGGGGTCCAAACCAACCCGTCATATCAGTCACAGTCGTGTGGCAGACCCTGTCACTGAAATGATGGGTTGGTTAAAGTGTGCATGTCCTGTTTTGTTTATACAACATAAGGGTGGGTGGGAGGGCCCAAGGACAATTCCATCTTGCACCTCTTTTTTCTTTTATTTTTCTTTGCGTCATGTGCTGTTTGGGGAGGGTTTTTTGGAAGGGACATCCTGCGTGACACTGCAGTGCCACTCCTAAATGGGCCCGGTGTTTGTGTCGGCCACTAGGGTCGCTAATCTTACTCACACAGTCAGCTACCTCATTGCGCCTCTTTTTTTCTTTGCGTCATGTGCTGATTGGGGAGGGTTTTTTGGAAGGGACATCCTGCGTGACACTGCAGTGCCACTCCTAAATGGGCCCGGTGTTTGTGTCGGCCACTAGGGTCGCTAATCTTACTCACACAGTCAGCTACCTCATTGCGCCTCTTTTTTTCTTTGCGTCATGTGCTGATTGGGGAGGGTTTTTTGGAAGGGACATCCTGCGTGACACTGCAGTGCCACTCCTAAATGGGCCCGGTGTTTGTGTCGGCCACTAGGGTCGCTAATCTTACTCACACAGTCAGCTACCTCATTGCGCCTCTTTTTTTCTTTGTGTCATGTGCTGATTGGGGAGGGTTTTTTGGAAGGGACATCCTGCGTGACACTGCAGTGCCACTCCTAAATGGGCCCGGTGTTTGTGTCGGCCACTAGGGTCGCTAATCTTACTCACACAGTCAGCTACCTCATTGCGCCTCTTTTTTTCTTTGCGTCATGTGCTGATTGGGGAGGGTTTTTTGGAAGGGACATCCTGCGTGACACTGCAGTGCCACTCCTAAATGGGCCCGGTGTTTGTGTCGGCCACTAGGGTCGCTAATCTTACTCACACAGTCAGCTACCTCATTGCGCCTCTTTTTTTCTTTGCGTCATGTGCTGATTGGGGAGGGTTTTTTGGAAGGGACATCCTGCGTGACACTGCAGTGCCACTCCTAGATGGGCCAGGTGTTTGTGTCGGCCACTAGTGTCGCTTAGCTTAGTCATCCAGCGACCTTGGTGCAAATTTTAGGACTAAAAATAATATTGTGAGGTGTGAGGTATTCAGAATAGACTGAAAATGAGTGGAAATTATGGTTTTTGAGGTTAATAATAATATGGGATCAAAATGACCCCCAAATTCTATGATTTAAGCTGTTTTTTAGTGTTTTTTAAAAAAAACACCCGAATCCAAAACACACCCGAATCCGACAAAAAAAATTCGGTGAGGTTTTGCCAAAACGCGGTCGAACCCAAAACACGGCCGCGGAACCGAACCCAAAACCAAAACACAAAACCCGAAAAATTTCAGGCGCTCATCTCTAATTCATACTTTTGTAGACTTGTATATTATGAGTTCAAACATTTTTTAAATATTGCCTAGATCAAGCAAAATTTAAATAGTATAATACGGACAGGATGTAATATACAGTAATGTAGAGAAAAAATGTAGAGAAATGTAGAGAAAAATGTAGAGAAAAAAAGAGCATCACACAAGACAGTATATACTATGCAACAGCATTTTTTTCAAAATGTTACTGACCCCCTAGTCCCTCCCACCAGATATGGGAAGATCCAAAAACTACATTTGTTATTGTCAGGAATGTTTTCATTGATTAATATATAGAATGATTCATAAATATAATGTATTATTGGTGTCTGTTCAGGATGAAAAATGAGTCTGAGTAATGGTTAGATAAGAGCAATTACATGTTATATTATTATTTATTACCAGTTATTTATATAGCGCACACATATTCCGCAGTGCTTTTACATAGAGTATTTGGCCTTACCCATCAGTCCCTGCCCCAGTGCAGCTTACACTCTATATTCCTTACCACATGTACATGCGCACACATTCACTCTAGGGTTAATTATGTCGGGAGCCATGCAGTAATATGGCCCCATTGAGTACACAGAACCACATCTTATTGTCTTAGCATCTCTGAGCAGTAAGTAAGGTACTGTATACCTAGAAATGGCAATGGATCTGATTCAGATTTGGAAGCAAAGCAAAAAAGCAAGCAACTGTGCAAAACCATGTTGCACTGAAGGTGATGAAACATGTGCAAAGATATTAGATTTGGGTGGGGTGTGTTCAAACTGAAATCTAAATTGCAGTGTTACAATAAAGCTTTCTAAGATTTGTGGGCTTCAAGCAAAAGCAGCCAGTATTTACACTGCACAGAAAAAATATAAATGTATTTCCTACCCTTGCACTGCAACATGGTTTGTTCCAGATTGAAATTTACATGCTTTTTACTGACTTTCTTCCAAATCTGAATCAGGCACCACATGCAGCGGTACTATACTGCATACCCAATATCTAACATCCATTCAGTGGCATAACTATAAATTTTGATCCCCCTGACAAAAAAGTTTCTGGTGCCACCCCCATGGCATTTTGGTAAAACAAACAGAGCCTTTTCTAGGCAATTTGGCACTCAATGTGAATAATTAAAAATGCGCCCCCACCTCCATAGACATTTTAAAAATAAAGAATTTGTATGCATTGTATGTAGGCACTCTCAAAAAAGGGAAAAAGGGTGTGTGGCATCACTGCAAGAGCGTGACCTCACTGCAAGGGTGTGGCCTCACTGCAATGGATGTGGCCTCACTGCAATGGATGTGGCCTTGCAGAAAAAAACTACCTTATACCACAGTTTTGTGACCTGCACACCCAAATATTGGCCCCCACAGGAAAAAAAAAATCCTTATTCATGCCTCTTACATTATTTATAATTTTTCCTCTTTATTTTTCCTCCTTACACATTATGCCACACCGTAATCCAACAACATCAGTGTGGATTATGCTAAAAACAAATATAAAATTATTAACCAGTAAAAGATAAGGATATCCTCCAGCTTCAGCAGTGAAATCCTCACTGCTAAAGCTAGAAAAGAGCCTTATCTTATACTAGTTAATAATTTCATATTTATATTTTGCCTAATCCACACTGAGGCTGTTGTGACACACATTTTTAATCGCACTTCTAGAATTAATTGTTAATTTTTGGTCCACATTTTACCTCTATAAACCCATTTGGAATTATAACAATCATTTGGAGGAAGTATTTCACTAGTCCTTACCAATTTGTCCTTTCTTTCTTGAATTCTAATTCTTTTCCCTATATCAAGTGGGATTTGTTATTATAATCATAATCTAAAAGCCTATACTTGATGTGAAAATCACATGTTCACATATCGTTTACATCATCTACCCCTGAAGAAGTCTGTGTGCATGAAACGTGTAGGATTTCTTTTATGCAGTACTCATAGTAAGCAGAATTTCATCCACCTAATAGGCTCATATATACCTTTCAGGGCATAGGTGTGAATGTTATATCTATTTCTCTGTCATTTTTGGATTATTGCTGCCTCTGCATTGAAAATATTTTTTTCATTGTATTTTATGGAAAATATATACAGGTTGAGTATCCCTTATCCAAGATGCTTGGGACCAGAGGTATTTTGGATATCGGATTTTTCCGTATTTTGGAATAATTGCATACCATAATGAGATATCATGGTGATGGGACCTAAATATAAGCACAGAATGCATTTATGTTACATATACACCTTATACACACAGCCTGAAGGTCATTTTAGAGAATATTTTTTATAACTTTGTGCATTAAACAAAGTGTGTATACATTCACACAATTCATTTATGTTTCATATACACCTTATACACACAGCCTGAAGGTCATTTAATACAATATTTTTAATAACTTTGTGTATTAAACAAAGTTTGTGTACATTGAGCCATCAAAAAACAAAGGTTTCACTATCTCAGTCTCATTCAAAAAAGTCTGTATTTTTCGGAATATTCCGTATTTCGGAATATTTGGATATGGGATACTCAACCTGTATATTTTTTTAATGTATTGACTATCTTAATTGAATATTCTACTGGCTGAAAACTACATACTCTTGTCAGAACTGTTTTAATTAGTTTTGTTTAACTAGTTCCCGCTAAACACTATTTCTCTATATACATATCTTTGGTTCTGGCTAACAAGGAACGGTCTAAGAGGTGCTGCTTACTGATATTGTTGTGGGAAAATGGCATTCCTTTTGAGATAAATATATATACACACACACACACACCACAATTTTATTTTATATTTTAACTATATAAAACATCATAATCTATATACTTCTTGCAGCACTTCACAGTCTTGCAAGAAGATCAGTCAGCAGCAGGGGGCAATCCTAAGGATTGCTTATAACTGCTGTCTGGGGAGGAACAAGAGGGCAGGGGAGGTGAAGCTGCTGCAGACGGTCAGCAACCTAACGTATGTCACATACTGCTATGTACAGCTGCTGTTCAGGATTCCTCTGCCATCCTTCAGTACTGGTTTTTTTTTTGAGACCTGACATGTGAAAAAAAAATTTTGGGCCAAAGTTCCATCAAAATCCCACTAAAATTGCACATCAATGAACCACTTCCAAAAAGCAACATGTGAAAACCATTTTAATTACAGCTAAACCAATCAGAATGCTAATAAAATCCGACCAAGTCACCTGCAGCACTCACTTTCTACTCTCAACCATGGCTAAGTTTGGTTATGCTCTAGCCTGGAGCCAGGCACAACTTTTGTGTTACCTGCACCAGCTGACTGAAAGGGCCCAGGAGCAAGAAGCAGAGCAGAGGAAATAGCAGTATCCATATCCATTATCCGTTCTTAAGGAGAGTTGCTAGGCTGATCAGCCATTTTTATTTAAAGTTTTTTTTTTTTAAATAAATAGATTATGAAATATTATGAAAAGACTTATCCAAGACTTGCATAGTAGCTGGTGTCATAGTAGCTAGTGACATTTTGTCAAATCCGGGACCCAACCACCTTCACCACTCACATTCACTTGATTCGCAGCAATATCTTAATCAAGCCAACCTCATAAACGTCATATGTCTCCCATCACCCTCAAATATCTAATAATTGCCTTATGAAATGCACGCTCTATAACAAATGAACATCCACCCATGAACTCTTCATATCTAACAACTTCAATCTGCTAGCTATAACAGAAACATGGCTCACACGATCAGACACAGCCACCCCTGCAGCACAGTCACATTGTGGTCTCCACTTCAGACACACTCTCAGGCCTAGTAACAGTAAAAGAGGGCGGGGGGGGGGGGATGGATTACTACTTTCCAAATCCTTCACATGCGTAGTTCTACCACAGGCTCCATCACTCACATTTACAGTATTTGAAGTACATTCTAACAGGATTTACATTCCTTTCTCTCTACATGTTGCAGCTATATATCACCCACCTGGGCAACCCAAACAATTTCAGAAAGAATATTCTTCCGATCCCTAACATCACCATAATCATGGGCTATTTCAATATTGATAGTCCGAAATCTGCTGCTCATGACTCCAAATGACTCTCTCTAACCTTCTCTCTCTGCCTCCGCCAATGGACAAACTCCTCTACTCATCAGGAGGGCCACTTCCTTGATCTAGTCTTCGCAAGACTTTGCTCAGTTGCTGAATTCACTAACACTTCTTTTCCCCTCTCAGATCACAACCTTATCACCTGCATGCTCTCCTCCATTACTTCAAACTGTCACTGTAGTCCTCCATTCTTCTTCAACCCCACAGAAATATTAATGCAATTAATTTTCAAGAACTTTCCATCTAAGTACAATAACTGCTATTACCTATTTCTGCATTCACTTCTCCTGAGACGGCTGTAGCACACATGAATCAGACTCTAAAAATAGCCCTTGGTGAAGTGGCTCCAGCTACCCATCACACTCCACAGAGGCCTAGATGTCAACCGTGGCACTTTAAATTAACAAGACACCTACAAAATCTCATCTCTGCTCAAGCTTCTAACCCCAAATGACTTTTTAATACATTTAATTAACTTCTTATGTCTCCTTCCCCCAACTCACCATCTACTATGAAGGCACAAGATCTTGCTTCCTACTTCAAGGACAAGATTGATAAAATCTGAGATTAAATGGTATGCTCTTCCTCAACCAGTGACCTGCTCAATTCCATACCATAACCCTCTGACACTTTCTCTTCATTTGATCCAACAAATAAAGATAAAGTATCAACACTCTTCTCATCCTGCTACTCTACTACCTCTCTGCTTGAACCTATACCCTCACAAATAAGTAAATATCTGTCTCCTGTGTCATCCAAACTTTAACTAACATCTGCAATCTTTCTCTCTCTCTCTCTCTCTCTCTCTCTCTCTCTATCTATCTCTCTCTTTCTCTCTCTCTCTACTGGGATCTTTCCTTCATTGTTTAAGCATGCAGTGATTACTCCCAATCTGTAAAAACACAATTCTAACCCTCATTCTCTCTCAAACTACCGTCCTACCTCTCAGCTCCCTTGCCTCTCTAAGGTGCTTGAGAGACTTGCCTACACTCACTTCACACACTTTCTTAAGTCACACAACTTATTGGACCCACTTCAGTCAGGCTTTTGTTCCCAACTCTCCAAAGAGATAGCACTGACTAAAGTAATGAATGACCTGGTCACTGCGAAGTCTAACGGCCATTACTCACTTCTTATTCTTCATGATCTTTTTCACACTGATGACCACCCTCTTCTCATGCAAACACTAAATCCCTAGGTCTTCAAGACATAGACTTTGTATGGTTCCTATCCTACCTATCTAATCGCTTATTCAGTGTCCGCTTCTTTGAATCCACCTCCTCTTCACTACCTCTTTCAGTTGCAGTACCACAAGGCTTAGGCTTAGGTCCTCTGCTTTTCTCAATCTATACCACATCTCTTGGTAAACTAATCATCTCTTTTGGATTTCAGTTTCATCTGTATGTAGATGATGCTCAAATCTACCTATCCTCCCCAGATTTGTCTCTATCTGAATTGGTCTATGTCACTGAATGCCTTTCTGCCATTTCATCTTGGATGTCATCTCGCCACCTTAAACTTAATATTTCCAAAACAGAGTTAATTATATTTCACACTTGCCAATAGTATTTAATAACCTGATATCTCTATCACTGTTGAGAACTCGACAATCCTACCCCACAGGCTCGCTGCCTAGGAGTCATCCTTGAGTCTGAACTATCCTTTGTTCCCCACATTTAATTTGTCTCAAAATCATGTCACATATATATAAAAAATCTATCCAAAATACAAGCTTACCTTATACAAGACACTGCAAAAACTGTAATCCATGCTCTCATTATCTACCGCTTTGGTTATTGCAGTAGTCTCCATACTGGCTATACCAAAAAGAGACTCTCACCACTACAATTCAATCTGAATGCAGCTGCAGGCTAATCTTCCTTACTAGATGTTCATCGTCTGCGGAGCTGCTCTGTCAGTCCCTCCATTGGTTACCTGCATTGTACCGTATTTAATATAAAATACTTTTACTTACACACAAAGCTAATAACCAAACTACACCAATTTACATCTCTTCGCTTATCTGTCTGTCTATCTATCTATCTATCTATCTATCTATCTATCTATCTATCAATCCTAAAAACCTGGAGACACACAATAGTGTAGTATTTTTAAAAGCAAACCAACTTTACTAAAGAATTAAAACACTCACAATGATAGTGGTGATATATACACAGATATATCACAATAGCGCATGTGTGCAAAATGGGACCTGGAATCACCAGCCACTGTCCCCGGTATCCCCAGCAGCGGTCCACAGCATCTCCGACAGCCGCCTGCACTAAAACGATCACAACTACCTGGCTCTGTGATGTCAATGCGTTCACGTCGTAAGCCACGCCCAGACGCGCTTCGTCCGTCGGGACTTCATCAATGGGTCTGAAACAGATATCCCCTCACCAGAAAATCACCCAAAACAATAGGCCCAAAGGCCATATAATACCAATTATTGGTTTATTAACACAATTAGTTGACAATGAAAACCTCCACATGTTTTGAAATCTCCACGTTTGCTGCACAAGCACTTCTGATTTATTTGTGAATCCCAATGTGGAGGTTTTCATTGTCAACTTATTTTTACCTTCTGTACTGCTACTATGATAAAACTCTGAATATGAGTTTTCTCATCTAAATTAGTTGGATTTAAAGCCCTCTAGCATACGCAGGCAATTCCAAGGACTTGTATATGGCCATTTTTGATGAGCCTCACCATAAGTTTTTGTGAATAAAAACCCTTATTGGTTGTTACGGGATAAAAAGACATACTAAGGTAGCTGTATGACCATTGGTTTATACAATTACAACTCTATCTTTTGGTCCTGCCTTTTTTTGGTATGTGTTTATTATTCAAAATCCACTCTTCTTTTTACTATACGAAGTTTTAACCATTATGGTAATATATTTTCTCACCTTTAAAGAACTTCCCCTGATGAAGTCGTTAAGACGAAATGCATAGGGTCTGTCAGCTATGAGTGATAAATCCAGATTGTGAAGATTCTCCCTTTTGAGCTCACACCTTGCTAAGGTGAGGGAGGATCTAACTTACATCACCACATCCTGGTTTTCTCTCATTGATATACACATTGTATTCTTGTACAACATTTTTAATGTGTATGTCAAAAATTGGTAATGTGTATATCAAAAATTGTGTTAATAAACCAATAATTGGTATTAATTGGTCTTTGGGCCTTTTGTTTTGGGTGATTTTCTGGTGAGGGGATATCTGTTTCAGGATCCTGGGAAAATAGCTCTTAAGAATTCTCCAATTTGCAGTCCATATCCATTGGGTCCATTTTTGGAAGAATTGAAGAATAAATATTCAATGAATATAGTGCACTTGGGAATCATATTTTCTTCTATGTGTATTTGAGCTCTTACAACAGTGATCTCTCCTGAAGTGCCGCACTGTTTGTGCTCAAGATAAGGATATTGTTTTTATTATATACACTATATATATATATATATATATATCAATATATGGGTCGCACTCACGTTTAGATCAAAAAGTCCATCCGCTGGGGTGTCATCCACAGAGGCTCTCACGAGCATCCAATTGTAGAAACCAGAAAAAATGGAGCACTCACCAGTCTTAGTCCTTAAATATGCACCAAATTTATTTTACCGACAGCATAATCCAGCTGCACCTTGCAGCATAATACAGGTATCTCATACAGGTATCTCAAACGTTTTCGGTCCCACACAGACCATCATCAGGAGAATATTAACAGGTATAACGAAAGCTGTCTCATCCAAAACCTCAAATCATCAGCTGCATATCTGACCATGCCTCACCGGCTCCTTAAATACCCTCAAATTCAAAAAAATGCACCAAAGGCGTCATAGTGACGTCACTAGATGGGCGGGGCCACAAGACCCATCCTCCAAAACGTGATCGTACCTCAATCATTGCAGTTAAATTTATTATACTACTTCATTATACATCACCTGCCTCCTAATGCTTCTCCAACATCCGCACAGCATGATTGTACATAAGCAGCCACTTCACGTCACGGAGCTGCACTCACGGGGAACATAACAGGTACTTCCTATATCGGGTGAACCGCAACACGTGACACCGGAAGTGACGTGCCGCGGTTGGCTGCTAAGCAACCTCTGGACGAGTCCGTCAAAGCAGACTCAATCACACTTCCACTCGGTGTCACATGACCACAAGGGTCACATCCCCTACCGGTCGCCTAGTAACCATTTAACGCTGTCAAAAGACACAGGCTCAAATCAGCTTATATTCTACCTTAGAAACTCCAGAAGGAAACCACCCGCTCATTAAAGGGGTTATGATTACAGCGACACCCAAGGGCAATGATGCTAGCGTAGGCTGATCACCTAACAACCAAAGCTGTATATCCCACTGATTGTCGGCACTTAGATGCAGACTAATTGACTGGGTACCAGACCCGATAAGAGGGGGTGATCGAGCAATGATCCCGAAGAAATTGGAGGCCAGATGGATCTTTAGGTTGGGGACATTGGCCCCGCATGGACTCAATGAAAATAACCCATTGGGGGTCTTTTTGAGATAGTAGATATAGGACTTTTGCACAGTATAAAATGTATAAAATTTATAAAACTTATAAAATTCATAAAACTCTAAAAAAAAATGTAAAAATATTTTCTAGATATTTTTGATTAATATATATATAGTTTTGTTTATGTTTTGTGTTATATGGTGTCCTCCATGGCTCACCGGCTCCTTGCCCCTCTTAGTGGTAGGAATAGCATATATTCATCTCTTGAGTTGTGAGATTGCTCCTTACTTGTAATTTTACTACTTAGATTAATTGTGGGGACAATCAGTGGGATATACAGCTTTGGTTGTTAGGTGATCAGCCTACGCTAGCATCATTGCCCTTGGGTGTCGCTGTAATCATAACCCCTTTAATAAGCGGGTGGTTTCCTTCTGGAGTTTCTAAGGTAGAATATAAGCTAATTTGAGCCTGTGTCTTTTGACAGCATTAAATGGTTACTAGGCGACCGGTAGGGGATGTGACCCTTTTGGTCATGTGACACCGAGTGGGAGTGTGATTGAGTCTGCTTTGACGGACTCGTCCGGAGGTTGCTTAGCTGCCAATCGCGGCACGTCACTTCCGGTGTCAAGTGTTGCGGTTCACCCGATATAGGAAGTACCTGTTATGTTCCCCGTGAGTGCAGCTCCGTGACGTGAAGTGGCTGCATATGTACAATCATGCTGTGCAGATGTTGGAGAAGCATTAGGAGGCAGGTGATGTATAATGAAGTAGTATAATAAATTTAACTGCAATGATTGAGGTACGATCACGTTTTGGAGGATGGGTCTTGTGGCCCCGCCCATCTAGTGACGTCACTATGACGCCTTTGGCGCGTTTTTTGAATTTGAGGGTATTTAAGGAGCCGGTGAGGCATGGTCAGATATGCAGCTGATGATTTGGGGTTTTGGATGAGACAGCTTTCGTTATACCTGTTAATATTCTCCTGATGATGGTCTGTGTGGGACCGAAAACGTTTGAGATACCTGTATGAGATACCTGTATTATGCTGCAAGGTGCAGCTGGATTATGCTGTCGGTAAAATAAATTTGGTGCATATTTAAGGACTAAGACTGGTGAGTGCTCCTTTTTTTCTGGTTATATATATATATATATATATATATATATATATATGCGAAAGCCCTCACTCGCTCACTGATTCATCACTAATTCTCTTCCTTCCCAATATGTTAGGAAGCTGAAATTTAACATAGATACAGTATTCTTCAGGTGTGACATAGGAATACTACATAATTAGAAAAAGCACCCCCTAAGGGGATGAAAAGGGGGTTGGCATAATGACATCATTACCGATGTGTAGCTTGTGTTGCGTGAACAATAACGCCAAAACAGACAATCCAATCAAAATTTGGGTTGCACCTCCAGTGTGTAGAATTTCATTAACTACAAAAATGGTCCTGTCACTTTTTATCGTATCTGCTACGGGTGCTCCTCGGGTAACGACAAGAACCATGCTGGAGGGATGGCTGCTTGGTAAGTACACAATCCTCTGGTTATTTCTTACTACACACCTGCAAATGTTGTCATGCTAACCTACTTTTTTTTAACATTACAGATGACTCAGGGTATGAATCATACTTGCCTACCTGACCCTCTCCATGAGGGAGAAAATGCTCTGTTCCTGGACTTTCCTGGTAATGTATGATTGCCATCACCTGTGGTGAGCTTGTTAATTGATAAGAAAGGTGTTTCACCACAGGTGATGGCAATCATACATAACCAAGGAAGTCCAGGAACAGAGCATTTTCTCCCTCATGGAGAGGGTCAGGTAGGCAAGTATGGTATGAATGTTTCTCCTAGCTTCTCACTCCATTGTGGGTTCCTGATAGTTCTGCAGAGCACAGTTATAATAATGCACATAAATCGACTCACTCTGTGATAGAACGTACATTTGGGTTATTAAAATCTAGATTATGTTGTCTTTATAGATCTGGTGGAACTATTTTGTATAGTATTGATAAGATCTGTGACATTGGGGGTAATTCCAAGTTGATCGCAGCAGGAAATTTTTTAGCAGTTGGGCAAAACCATGTGCACTGCAGGGAGGGCAGATATAACATGTGCAGAGAGAGTTAGATTTGGGTGGGTTATTTTGTTTCTGTGCAGGGTAAATACTGGCTGCTTTATTTTTACACTGCAATTTAGATTGCAGATTGAACTCACCACACCCAAATCTAACTCTTTCTGCATGTTATATCTGCCTCCCCTGCAGTGCACATGGTTTTGCCCAACTGCTAACAAAAATCCTGCTGCGATCAACTTGGAATTACCCCCACTGTGCGCTGTTTTTATCTGGTGATTCTGTGAGCACAGACAGTGGGAGGCAGGTTAAGGCTTTAGTAATAGCCAACTACTTCACAGTAAGTATATTACACATTATTATTTTTGATTACAGTAAAATGTGTCTGCTAAAACTTTACAATTACTCAGCAATCTGCACAATGAATTCATTCCACAAATTGTTATCTGATTTGTGTCTTTCCCTTCACTCTAAAAGAATGTTTGACCTCACCTGTGGCAAACTACTTATCCCAGCAAAAGCATTACAAGTGTTGGCCTTCATAAATCAAGTTTATACTAGAGATGAGCGGATTCGGTTTTACTCGGTTTTACTCGGTTCTCAAAACCGACCCTTATTGGCTATCCAAAACACGTGACATCCGTGAGCCAATTAGATGCCGTTTTGAGAACCGAGTAAAACCGAGTAAAACCGAACCCGCTCATCTCTAGTTTATACAGTAGTTCAGGTGCACCCTCCTGAATGTGTGCTACTGACAGTTCTGAAAGAGTGATTAACATCACACATGACACTTTGAGATGAAGTATGTGACTGTATTTGGCCCTTACACTCTCACTAGTATTTTTGTGTAATATCAAATTTGTATCCCCCACCCAAAAAAACAAGAAAACAGTTGACACTTCTCTTAAGATGCATTATGTTTCCTATTAACTAATTGCATATGAACAGGTTTTACACTGACAAATATTTTCAAGGAAACAAAATACTGGCTTATTTCAAGTGTTAATTTTAACACACAAGCATAAAATGTTAGTGTTTTCACATTAAAGTGGTGTTAAAGTTTGGAAAATAATGCAGAAGTACTGCAGGCCTCAATCAAAACTAACATTAACTTTTTATAACCATAGAAATAGTGTACAGGTGAAAATAATATTAATTGCTTTGGTATAAGTATATAAATTAATGAGACTTTAATAAACTTGTATGCAAAACCAGTTAACTGTGTATTATATTTTGTATTCATTATTTGGATCTACTCCTTTTAGGTTGTTGGTTAGGGGAGACTGAATAGCATCAAGGACCACCTCTTGTGTGGGTCCCACACCTGGGTGGTGTTGGTGCAGGTGAGTGGTTGGCACCACTACGTGCAGTACTTGAGGTCTCAGGGAGGCCTCAAGTACTGGCATGATACCAAAATTATCAGAGTTGTTACATTTTGATATAAAAGCAGGAAATTGGATTTATTTCTGAAAGATTGCTGTTATATATTTGCAACAAATGTTTAATTTATGAATCTAATAGATCCACATGCCCCCCATGCAATGTTGCCATTGTGATCAGGAAGGCCAAGGCAGCATCAGTACCTGTTTGTGTGGTAGCCTCCTAAAAACCCAGGATGGGTGGGCTTGGAGTTTGGGCCTGTGGTGGTATGATCAGGGGCCCTGCAAGCAGGGCCGGCGCCACCACTAGGCAGCTTTAGGCAGCTGCCTATGGGCGGTGGACACTGGAGGGCGGCACCTCATGCTGTCAATTAATGCTCGCTTTATGCCTTAGCTGATCTCCACTTCCTTTACAGATGAAGAGCAGGGATGCCGCGGCCACCCGGCAGCACTGACAGTGAGTAACCCAGTGAAGTGGCTCTAACTGTCTGTGCACAATAAAGTAAGCTTCGTGCTGCTGGCTAGTTACACTGTACGAACGGTAGTAATTGTCCGCTCCTATCCGCGACAACACCCCGGGGCGGGTTGTACATATTCCCGCACCACAACAACACTCTCCCGCGATGTCACGCCGCATTGTGCCCGCCCTCCGGCACCACCACCCGCGATTGCAGCCCGCATATATATTACCCCCCCAGTGATTAAACCCCCGCTCCCCCCGCCATACGATTGCATCCATCCCGCATGTAATAGCCAACCGAATCCACGATAATCCCCCGCCCCCCTCCCTGCGAATGCATACCGTGCTGGGTTGCTGGAAAGGGGAAAGTCTCTCTTTCCCCTTTCCAGCAACCCAGCACGGTATGCATTCGCAGGGAGGGGGGCGGGGGATTATCGTGGATTCGGTTGGCTATTACATGCGGGATGGATGCAATCGTACGGCGGGGGGAGGGGGGGTATAATCACTGGGGGAGTAATATACAATCGTGCAGGCCCGGCGACAGGGGGGGGACAAAGGGTACAGTAGTAACAGGCCCCGAGGTTCAGGGGCAGAAAACAGTGTGCCTACTAGTAAATTGCTTGTAAGCCAAAGGACTACTCTGCTACTGGCGGCCGCAACTTAGATGACACACTCCAGTCCATTACAACCCCCCCCCCAGGGCCCCCCCCCCCCCCCACAGTAGTTTGGTCCGGTCCCGGCTATTGCGATGCGCATAATATTAATGACATTATGATGTCATTATCCTGTGCCGGACCCTCACTGTCCTCTCCGCCGCTGCCCGGCTACTTAGAAAGAGGAGAAGCCAGGAAGAGAATCGGCGGGCAGTGGGCGCAAAGTCTATGAGGCCACTGCAGCAGCCACGCCGCTACTCCCTACGGACACACTCCTTTCAAAAAAGTGACTGGCAGCATGTGGTGAGTCAAGTGACAGCAGCAGCACTCAGCTCTGCAGTCACAGCCCTGCCGGTCATGTTTTCTGCATATCTATATTGTAGATGTTTAGCTGGAACTACCTCCTAATCTGTCTCTGTGCATATGTGTGCCAGTCTCTGTCTCTGTGTGTATGTGTACCAATCTCTGTGTGTGCCAATATGTGTACCAGTCTCTGTCTCTGTGTGTATATGTGCCGGTCTCTGTGCCAGTCTGTCTCTCGGTATGCCAGTGTCTGTACCAGTCTCTGTCTCTGTGTGTATGTATGACAGTCTCTGCGTGTGTGACAGTCTCTGTGTATGCCAGTCTGTCTCTCTGTGTATGTGCTAGTCCCTGCCTCTCTGTCTGTGCCAGTCTGTGTGTGTGCCAGCTCTCTCTCTGTGTGCCAGTCTCTGTGTGTATGTGTGCCAGTCTCTGTGTATGCTAGTCTCTGTCTCTGTGTACTAGTCTCTGTGTGTATGTGTGCCAGTGTCTGTTTCTGTGCCAATCTGTGTGTGCCAGTCTGTCTGTGTGTGCCAGTCTTTGTCTCTATGTGTATGTGTGCATGCCAGTCTGTCTCTCTCTGTATGTGCTCGTCACTGCTCTCCGTCTTTGACAGTATCTGTGGGTGCCAGTCTCTCTCTCTCTCTCTCTCTCTCTCTCTCTCTGCCCGTGTGTGTGTGCCAGTCTCTGTGTGTGTGTGTACCAGGCTCTGTCTCTCTCTGTGCCTGTGTGTGTATGTCTGGCAGTCTCAGTCTCTGTGTTTGTGCCAGCCTGGCTTCTGTCTGGCTTCTCTCCGTTCTCCGTGGGGGTATAATGAGAGTGGCACACTGGTGGGTGAAGGCCTGTATACAGCATTACAGGCCGGGCATGGGCATGTCTCTGTACTGTAGCATAGCGGTGAGTGCACAGTCTACAGGCGGATCAGGGGCATTCCTTGTCCTAATGGTCCCTGATCCCCACATGTTTCACCTCATGCCCATTACTGGGATTATTACATGGTGGCAGCACTGCAGGGGCAAATGGTGGCTGTGCGCACTATAGGTGTCTAGGCACTGGGACTGGCTGCATCGCACAGAGGTGCAAACCTCGTAAATCAGCATTCCAGAATGAAGTTGTGCTGGCCCCAGTCCACAGGCTATTCCTAGAGATATGTCTACGCTGGAATCAGGGGGTTCTCCTACATATACCCAATTACCCTGATTATACCCAATGAGCGTCAGGCATATTATACACACGTACCAAATATGTGTGGGGAGCAGGGTGTTCCCTGTATGACTGAGCCCTCCTCCCCCTTCTTCCCATATAGGACAGTGCATCTTCTACTGTATATGACAGTGGATTGCCTCTTTATATGACTGTGCTGCCCTAAGTGGGGGTCGAGGGGTGGGGCCCCAGAGATATCAGTGTACAGGGCCCCATGATTTCTGTTGCCAGCCCTGCATGCGGGCTGCAATCGCGGGTGGTGGTGCCGGAGGGCAGGCACAATGCGGCGTGACATCGCGGGAGAGTGTTGTTGTGGTGCGGAAATATGTACAACCCACCCCGGGGTGTTGTCGCGGATAGGAGCGGACAACTACTACCGTTTGTACAGTGTAACGAGCCAGCAGCACGAACATATATATTATATGCCCTAGCAATAAAGTATGTTGATTTAGCCTGTGGAGTGACATCTGATTTTTTTTTTTTACATATTTTAGACCTCTAAAGTGTAGGAGGACACCCCAGCAACTAGGACACTGCATGTTGTGGAGTGTCAGGCTTTCCTGTTTTTTTATATATATATATATATATATATATATACACACAGTGTATGTGTGTGTATATAGATATATATATATATACACACACACACACACACACACACACACGCGCGCGCGCGCGGCCATAACTACATGTCGGCCAGCAATTCCTGGCACACAGTGCGTATGCAGTGTACTGTGGGGAGCAGAACTGCTGGGAACACTCGCAGGGCTGTAATGTAGAAGGTTTGTGGTGCTGCCACTAGGTAGCTGTAGTAGAGACCAGCTACTTGTCACAGGGTTACATGGAGTGGTAGCCGGGCAGCGCTGTAGCTTTTTGATTGTACACTCCGCCCTCCTAGCTACTGTTGCTGCTGCATGTGATAGGTGAGTATGTGTGCTCCAGGGAGGGGGGGGGGATCAAACACACACACACACACACACACACACACACTCACTCTCTCTCTCTCTCTCAGTACATCTTGGACTCTACTTGGCATAATATGGGCTCTACCTGGCATAACGTGTATCAAGGTCTCTACCTGGCATAATGTGGGCTCTACCTGGCATAATGTGTATCAGGGGCACTACCTGACATAATGTGCTCTCTACCTGGCATAATATGTATCAGAGGCTCTGCCTGGCATAATATGTATCAGGGGCACTCTATCTGGCATAATGTGTATATGGAGCTCTACCTTGGTGTAACATGTATAAGGTGTACTACTGTGTTATGTGAATAAAGACACAACGTGTAATGTGAATTGGTACTATTATGTGGCCATGCCCCCTCCCCCATAAAGCCATGTGCCTATATTTTTGTCGCGCACTGTGCCTATTTTAAATATGGTGGGAGAGGGGGCACCAATTCCTTTTCTGACACACGGCACCAAAATGTCTAGTTACAGCACTGTGTGTGTGTGTGTGTATATATATATATATATATATATATATATATATATATACACACATTTCCCATGCGGTTTGTGGTTATAACGCATTTATTTACGTATGTATGTACTAAGAGCCAGGCGCCGGGTTTCCGATGGAGAAGGTAATGCCAGCAAAAACGTTACCCTATGGAAGCCTATGGGTTTCTTTCTGCATTGGTGCTGTCAGGGAGATCCGATCTGATCCCTCCCTGCATCCCCTGCGGCTGTGGCATCACTCTGCACATGCACAGGCGGATGCCCGGGACATAAACTGGGAAGTCCAAGGACTGGCGGCCATCGCCTTTACAATACTAATGGCATATTTTAGTACATATACTATTATTATCGGTGCCGTAAGTGGCGGGTGTACCGCAAGAGGTTGGTACATCCCACCCACTATCTTTTGTGAGATGAATTATTGTAAGAGAGATAAGTGTTCATGAGGCCCAAGCAGTAGCCTACTAATCCATGACACTACACAGGGGGTCATTATGACCCGATCGCTACTGCGCATGCGCGGGGTCCGTAATGCGCACGCGCATCGATGCTTCGTCGGGCAATGACAAAGGGAACTAAGAAAGTGATTGCAGCGGCGATCGCTTGAGAATTTACAGGAATGGGCATTCCTGGGCGGCAACACAGCGTTCGGAACCGTTTTCTGGGAGTGGTAAGAAAAATGCAGGCGTGTTTGAAGAAACGCAGGCGTGTCCAGGGCGGGTGTTTGACGTCAGAGCCAGGACCGAACAGGCTGAAAACGTTGCAGCTGGTAAGTATGTCTAGACCTACTTAGGAACTGCACAACATTTTTTCCCATAGCAGCACTGCACAAGCGATCGCAGCCTTGCTATGGGAAAAAACCCACCCCCATAGGCAAAGTATAGTTGATCGCACAGGCTGCAAAAAGCAGCTTCGTGCGATCAACTCGTAATCAGGCCCACTGTCCGCCTACTTCTGTGACCTTGCAAGTTATTATTATTATTATTATTAATAATAAGAGTTTCTAATTATTCTGTTGCGCTTTATAATTGTAAACAGTAATAGAACAAAACTGAGTAATAACAGACAGACAAAGCGGTAGGAACAGGGACGGCTCTACCATTAGGCAGCTGCCTAGAACGCCAGGATCTGGGGGGGGTCTGCTTATCATAAAATTAAGGATAACTCTGAGAGATGCATCCTTGTTTAACTTAATGCAGACTGTGGCTGTTGAACTTCTAAGATGCCACCTCCACACTTTCACCTGAAGAGCTGGATAGTAGGTACTGGTTTGTGGTTTGGGAGGGAGTTGGGAAGGGGGGGAGGGGGGGGGAGCAGCACGCTGAAGTTTTGCCTAGGGCGTCCAGAAACCTTGCACCGGCCCTGCCTGCAAGATCACTCTGCACCCTAGGCAAAGCTTCAGCCCAGCGCCCCTAACCTGCAAAACCCTCCCCCACCTTCTGAACGTGAGATGCAAGTTGCCACTAGGTGGGCTGGTGTGAATTACATCATTATTAGAGATGAGTGGGACAAGAGCCACCCAAGCTTCCTGATCCGAGTCCAGATCGAAGTCCAGTTAGGGGTTTCCGACCAAACTCGAATCATAAAATGAGGCAAAATGTCATCATCCAGCTGTCGGATTCTCATGGTGGATCAGCGACATTTTCATTCCGGCTGTGGAGAGTGCACTGAATGGACGTGCACATCTCAGTGCTGGGTTGTGCGGTGTGGGGCTGCTGGCTGGGGTATTAGTCCAGGAGTGCTCTGTCTGTCATTAAGTGGTGTATATGACAAGGGGTGATCTGTCCACAATCCATATACATCCAGGGGCGCTGCCCCCATGATCCAGGAGCTCTGCCCCCATGTTAAAACCCAGTATACTGTGTGTACATCCAAGGGCTGGTGTGTCCTAACAGTATCAGTCAAGGGGTGCTCGGTCTGTTGTCTGGTGTATCTGACAAGGGGTGATCTACCATAAAAATCCAGGGGCTCTGCCCAAGTGTTAAAACCTAGTATACGTTGTGTACATCCAGGGGCTGGTGTGTCCTATTAGTATCAATCCTGCGGTGCTCTATCTGTCATCTGCTGTATCTGACAAGGGGTGCTCTGTTTACCTAGGGATGTTCTGTCCATAAATCCAGTGCAAAATAAAATAATAAAAGCCAAAAAGCCTAAAATATAATTAAAAAATATTTTTCTTTTAGTTTGGTTTGTGCTTTACCCAGTCTACTATATCATTTTTTATACAAGTAATGTGACACTGGTGGTCAGACCACGGTATATCATTATTTCATACTCATAAATGTATTCTGCAACACTGTTGGTGAAATTAAACCGCAGTGTTTGATTACTATTTCTGACTCATACATGTATTGTACGACACTGTTGGTGAAGGTATTATATTTTTGTACACATACACGTATTTACTGTGCAACACTGTTGGTGAAATTAAACTGCAGTGTTTGATTACTATTTCTCAGTCATACACATATTGTGCAACACTGTGGGTAAAGGTGGTACCACAGTAATATTTTTTCATACTCATACACGTGTTTATTGTGCAACACTGTGGGTGAAATTAAATCGCTGTGTTTGATTACTAGTTCTGACTCATACACATATTATGAAACTGTTTGTGGCACATTTTTTGTACAAATTGCGGTTTGTGCTGTACCCCACTTCATTTGTGTTTGTGGATAGATATGGAGGACGAACAATTGAGAGGAGAGCAGGAAGCACGTACTAGTGCAGCTGCTGCCACCAATCATGACAATACAAGTCAGTTAAAGTCATCTACTAAGGCCGATGTCCAAGGGCATAGAGGGCTTAAGTCAGGGCATGTAAAATCAAAGAAGCAATATAATTTTATAGTGGTAAAGAAAAAAACATCAAAAAGAAAGTTGTCTGCAGAGAAACATAACACTGGCTATATGCCATTCATCACACAAAGTGGCAAGGAAAGACTCAGTCCTTGGCCTTTATTTATTAGTGGTGGTTCTGCAACTGCCAGTGAGGCATCTTCTTCTACTTTTCACTCAGAGTCTAGAAGTGGTGTCAAAAAATGAAAACAACTTTAGCAGTAGAACAAACTGTACATTCAGAACCATCACACATTCCTGAGGAAAGTTTAGGGGTGTCCATAAAATGCGAGTCTCCCATTTATCACACTGTCCTCATGGAAATGCCTTTTCCACCTCCTGCTACCATTTATGCACCATCTGCACATGTTGGGAGCAGTACACCTAAAGATGGTGATGAGGGTATAATAGAAATTGAGGATTTATGCGTGGAGCAGAATGAGGGGGATATGTCTATACTTTTATTATCTGACACTGAGGATGTTGATGATGTTGTTGATGATGTTGTGTATATAAGTCAGCCACCAGTGGCTGCAGTTCTTGCCTGAGATAAAAAGAAAGCCATTGTGGTGCCTCTTGGGTGTGAAATTCTTTTTCCACAAATCCTGACAATGATTGTGAAGGCATCTACTCCATTTGTGAGGCCAAAGTTAGTAGAAGTAGGGACGTTAGGCATCTAGGTACCTCCTCCATGTTATGTCATTTGCAGTAAGATTATAATGTAATTAACACCCTCATCATCAACCTCCTCATTATTAATCAGCAGTAGTCCTTCCAAAAAATTGTTTTGTGCAGGCCCAAACAAAGCAAGCACTTCAGACACAAAAGTGTCAGTCCCTGTCACTTCAGTGCTTGGTTTGTTACACTGTGCATGTCCTTTTTAATATCCAACATAAGGGTGGGAGGAATGGCAAAATTCTGTGATTTTAGCTGGGTTTTTTTATTCTTTTTTCTAAAACAATACAGATCCAAAACCAAAACCCCACAAGGGTGGTTGTGGCAAAACCAATACAGATCCAAAACGCAAAGGAGATACAGAGCCAAACCCAAAACCCAAGATTTGGGCCGGCGTACATCTCTTATCATCTCCTATATAATAGCCCAGATCTGTGACTTTGTGATTCATTTGCTAACGCTGGGCGGAGTCACAACAGTGGGCGGAGTTAGTCAAATGAGTCACAGATCTGGCCAAATCTACAGGAGACTAGGAGCAGAAGCAGATAGTATGGGCATGGCACAGGCAGGGGTGCATACCTCCCAGCTTTCTGCAGGAGCTTTCTTCAGACAGAAGGAGGGACACACACTCTGCGAAAAGGGGGCGTGGCTTCACGGGAGGGCCCCGTTTTCGTCAATGAGGGGGCATGCCCAGTGCACTGTGAGCTGCTGGCATGCCCCCAGGGGCTGATTATGAGTCCGGGGGGCCAGGGCACTTGAGACAGGGGAGCCCTATCTCATTGCTGTGCCAGCTGTGGGTTGGGGGCGTGGCCTAACAGCGGGACGCGAGGCCACGCCCCCTTACGCAAATTCCGTTTTTTGTTGTTTTTTTTAAATGGAATTTTGGCCCCTCAGCTAGGGGTAAATCCAGAGGAGGTGGTCGCTCCCACCTACACACCCGCACAGGCAGAAGAAAGCAGGGAGACTGCTGCCTCCCTGCAACACCACAGACCTGCCAACACGCAGCAGCGTGTGCTGACAGTAGCACAATGCTGCCGTTGTTGCTGGCAGGACGGGGGGGGGGGCTTCTGAGCTGGGACAGAGCTACTCGAGCCAGGGGGCCCCCTAAAACTGTGGGGCCAATGGTACGTAACAGCGAATACAGGAGCTTTCCAACTGACCCCCCCGTTACCGCGGGACACTGCGACCCGCGGGTGGGACAGCGGGACAGACCCAAAAAAATGGGACTGTCCCGCGAAAATCGGGACATTTGGGAGGTATGGGGGTGTGTGAGGGGGTATGCCGTACAGACAGACGGGCACCGGCTCACTGTGTGCTTGATCCCCCCCTCTCTGGCACGGAGGAGCGTCACTTTCTGGCACACTCCACGCTTCTTAGCTGCAGTTTTGTGGGGCACCTGCCGCTGTGCAGGTTCCGTACTGCCTCTGTTATCTCCAGCCCCGCCAACCCCACCGCTAGCTGCAGCGCTGCCACCCACAGTGAGGTGCGCCCAGCTCCTTCACACACTTTAGCCGGCGGGTAACGCTGCAGAAGTCAGAGCTGCTTGCAGGCTCCGACCCCCTCCTCCCTCCAGCCGCAGCATCTCCTGGGGGCTAACCAGTCACTCCCAGTCTCCCCTTACCACAGTGCCCGGCAGCTGCGCGAGGTCTGCGGTGTGTGACTGAGGAGGAGGGAGGGATGCGGACGGGCAGAGGAAGCAGGACTCCAGCCTAAGAGAGTCAGCCATGCCAAGTCTCCACCAGCAGCAGATCCCAACAGGTTGGAGTGGAACAGCAGCAGCCAGCAGCAGTGACTCCGGTAAGACACATCTGTCTGTCACCACTGTTTTGTCCCTAATACCAATCTCTCCGTGCCCTGGGTCCTGTCATGTCCCTGTCACCCCTGGCCTTGCCCTGCCACCCTTATCCTGGCCCTTTCACCTTTATCCTGGCCCTTTCACCCTTATCCTGGCCCTGTCACCCTTATCCTGGCCCTTTCACCCTTATGCTGGCCCTGTTACCCTTATGCTGGCCCTGTTACCCCTATCCTGGCCCTGTTACCCCTGTGCTTGCCCTGTCAACCCTATACTGGCCCAGTCACCCCTGTCCTGTTCCTGCCACCCCTACCCTGGCCTGTCACCCCTATCCTGTCCCTGTCATTTCTGTCCTGGCCCCGTCGCCCCTGTCCTGGCCCCGTCACCCCTTTTTTGACCCAGTCACCCCTGTCCTGGCCCCGTCAACCCTGTTCTGACCCTGTCACCCCTGTCCTGGCCCTGTTACTACATACCCTCCAACTACCTTTTTGGCAGGTACAGTACCCGCAGCGCCTCCAGACCTCTCCCCAATGCACCACACCTCCGCACCTTCCCCTCCACCCCTCCCCCACATGCTGTGCCTCCAGACCCCCTACACCACCCGCGACTCCCACTCCTCCGCCCCTTCACCACCCACAGCACCTCCAGGCCCCCTCCACCATCCACCCCCTTTATATGTCTCCCCCCACACCTGCCCCCCTCCACCCGCAGCATCTGCAGACACCCTCCTCCATCCTTGGTCCCCCCTCACCAACCCCTCCCCCACCAATGGCACCACCGCACCTGCCCCTCCACCACCAGCAGCACCTCCGGACCTCCTTCCCTATGCGCCGCACCACCCGTACCTGCCCCTCCCCTACCCATGGCGCCTGCGGACCCCTACCCCACCCCCGGCACTCCCGCCCCTTCCCATCCCACAGCACCTCCGGAACCCTTCACCCATCCACAACATCCCCACACCTGCCCCTCTCCCACCCATGGCACCCATGCCCCTCCCCCACCTGCAGTGCCTCCGGACCCCTCCCCAATCTGCATCCCCCACTCCTCTGCCCCTCCCCCACCCGCAGCACCTCCCGACTCTTCCCCATCCGGGCCCCACCCCCACTTCTGCCCCCCCTCCACCTGAAGCATCTACAGACACCATCCGCAGTCCCCCCCGCACCCGCTACATTCTGTACATCGTGCCCTGCAGGTGCTGTTCACGCCGTCGCAAGGGGCTGCGCCTCCTTCACCATCGCACGCCCTTTCATTGTGCAATATTTAACCACTAACAAAGGAATGCAGGTAATACTTTATATAATACAAATATTGAACCCCAGAAAGGCATGCAAGGGTTAAGAGGCGTAGCCCCTTGCGATGGTGTGAAGAGCGCCCGTAGGGCGCGATGAAGCACCTAGTTATACATATACAGAGAAAAGGGACAACACTGAAGGACTTTTCACGTGATAAAGCATTGTATATTGTAAACAAAGTCACAAAATGTTGTGACTTTGCTCACAATATACTTTCACTTTAAAAGTCCTTGAGTGCCATCTAATCTTTATGTATACACACTAGCAAGCATGTTAGGAATCGTAGAGGACACTGAAGCTAATTTCACTTTTTTATCTATCTATATATATATATATATATATATATATAACTGTGTATGGGTCTGGTGGAGATATTTAATTGGAGTTGGGTATAGGATGCCAGGGGTCAGAATATCAACAGCGGTATTCCGAACACCATAATCCTGACTTTTTGACTGGAATTAATCCTGGCAAACTAACATTCAGGATTCTGGCATCCTTATTCTGACAGGTGTCGGGATTCTGGCACCAGTATCCTGAACACCAGTATCCAGTCCACAGGGATGCAAACTACATTGTTATGCACACCAGTGCCAGCAGGAAAGTACTGGTGTCAGAACTGTTATGCACTCCAGTGTCTGCAGGAATGTACTGGTGTTTGAACTGTTATGCAAAACAGATGGACTCACAGACAAACTGGGGGATATGACATAACGTACACAGAAGGTGATAGGGTAACAAAATACACACAAAGTGAACAGAGAAGCCCAGAGGCTAAGGAACTGGGTATCTCCCTTGTATTAGAACTGCTAAGATGGAAAAAGCAAGATGTTGTGTTTTAATACGTAGAGTACCCGAAATGCTGTTGCTAAGGGCAACAGCAAAACCCTAAAGGGTTACCAACGGGTGTGGCAGTAAACTCCTTGGTCAGAGATGGAATGATAGACACAAGGAGAATCTCCACAATCCAAATTCTCACTTGCAGTGCACAGGTTTTAGCTTACTGCCACTAAACTGACCCCTGACACCTAGCACAGTGAGACAGGATTAGACAGGCAAGTCTTAGAATACAGCCGCAAACTTGCTAAGTTCACAGAGTAGAAACAGAACCCCAGCAAGCTAAACGACTGACTCCAGTCTTACTGCTAGGTCTGGATTGGCAGAGTGTAATACCAAATTCCCAGGCCTATTTGCAGTAAGCAACAAACAAATACAAAGCTACACAGTACTGGCTAACGTTCATGAACTGACTAACCAACAAAGATTCAGCAGCATCTGTTTACCCTGAAAAGAGGCCTTATAAAGCAGGTGCTGTCCACGCCCCACTCAGACCTCACAGACTGTGAGCACAAAAACCAGCACCGGATCCCCTGCCGTGCACAGAGCCTATAACCACTGCACAGCAAAAGACCCGAACCGGAGTATCAGCTGCGCTCAGGTTACTCCACTAGCACTTGTCTCCCGGTTGCCATGACGACGTGGCAGCACAGGGCAGGAGACCCTAACAGTACCCCCCCTCTGACGAGGGGTCAAAGAACCCCTACCACCGGGTTTATCGGGGAACTGCGAGAAGAAAGAGCGTATCAGTCTGGGGGCATGAAGATCACAACTGCGCACCCACGACCGCTCCTCCGGGCCATACCCCTTCCAGTGCACCAAAAATGACAGCCGACCCCGAACCACCTTGGAGTCAAGAATCCTTTCAACAACAAACTCCCTCTGGCCACGTATCAGAAGAGGGGAAGGTCTTCCACTGGTAGAAGGATTACTAATCGCCCGTTTTAAAAGGGAACAATGAAATGTTTTATTGATACCCAAAGAACGGGGCAGATCTAACTGAAATGCCACCGGATTGATAACCCTGGTGATCTTATAAGGGCCGATGAACCGGGGCCCTAACTTATGAGATGGCTGTCTCAACTTCAAATTCTTGGTAGACAACCAGACGAAGTCTCCTAATTTGAAGCTGCAGGGTCTTTTCCGCTTATCAAAAACCCTTTTGGTCACTAATGACACAGACACAAGGGCTTTCTTCACTTTCCGCCAAATACCTCTAAGGACCGAAACCACAGAGGAACCACCAGGCGTGGAGTCCACGGGGTCAAAAGAATTGGCCTTAGGATGATGCCCATACACACAAAGGAAGGGAGAGATCCCTGTAGCAGAGTGAGCCGCGTTGTTATAGGCAAACTCCGCCATGGACAGATGAGCAACCCAGTCAGTCTGACACTTGGAGACATAACACCTGAGGAACTGCTCCAAGGACTGGTTCACCCTTTCAGTCTGCCCATTAGACTGCGGATGGTAGCCTGACGACAAGCTGACAGAAATCTGGAGATCGGAACAAAATGCCCTCCAGAATTTGGCCACAAACTGGGATCCGCGGTCAGAGACCACATCAAGTGGCAACCCGTGGAGACGCACAACATGCAGCATAAATAATTCAGACAGGCGTCTGGCTGATGGCAGCCCAACCAGTGGAACGAAGTGCGCCATCTTCGAAAACCTGTCAACGACAACCCAGATGGCTGTCATCCCCGAGGATTTGGGCAAGTCCACCACAAAATCCATTGAAATGTGGGTCCATGGCTTAGATGGGATAGAGAGTGGATGTAATGGGCCAACAGGAACCCCTCTAGGAGTCTTATTTCGGGCACAGATGTCACATGCCCGAACCCACTGATCCACATCCTTAGCCACCGAGGGCCACCACACCGCCCTAGATAGCAACTCCCGAGTTCTGGCAATACCCGGGTGACCTGCCGACTTCTTGGCATGGAATTCCAGGAACACTCGCTGTCTTAACCTAGCAGGCACAAACAAAAGACCTACCGGAAGGTCTGGAGGAGCCTGCTCCTGTGCTCTAAGGACTAATGATAAGAGGTCCTGGGTAATGCCCACTTTAATACATGATGGGGAAACAATGGGCAACGGCTCCTCGGTGGTCTCCTGGATTGGAGCAAAACTCCGTGAGAGCGCATCAGCCTTGATGTTTTTTGACCCAGGGCGATATGTTATCAAAAAATTAAAGCGAGCAAAAAACAAAGCCCATCGTGCCTGCCTGGCATTGAGACGCTTCGCTGACTCTAAATATGCCAGATTCTTATGGTCAGTGAGAATTGAGACCACAAACTTAGCCCCCTCAAGCCAGTGTCTCCACTCCTCGAGTGCATCCTTAATAGCCAACAATTCCCGGTTACCCACGTCATAATTCATCTCGGCAGGCGAAAATTTACGGGAAAAGTAAGCACAGGGATGAAGGCGATTATCAGACACTCCCATCTGAGAAAGCACTGCCCCAATACCCATCTCAGAGGCATCCACCTCCACCACAAAAGGACGCTCTGGATCTGGGTGTCGCAGCACCTTGGCCGAAACAAATGCCCTTTTGAGACGGGCAAAAGCCGCTTTAGCCTCACAAGACCAGTGAGCAACATCCGCCCCTTTCTTAGTGAGTGCCACCAAGGGCGCCACTATAGACGAAAATCCAGCGATAAATCGTCTATAAAAATTCGCAAAGCCCAGGAAACGCTGAAGCGCCTTCAAACTAGTGGGCTGCACCCAATCCAGGACTGCCTGTACCTTGGAACCCTCCATTTGGAAACCTTCTGGGGAGATAATATATCCTAGAAATGCGATTTGCTGAACTTCAAATTCGCACTTCTCCAGCTTTGCCCCAAGCCGGTGGTCTCTGAGTTTCTGGAGGACTAAGCGTACATGCTTCCGATGTTCCTCCAGGGAATGGGAGAAGATTAGGATGTCATCTAAGTATACAACTAAGAATCTATCCAAATATTCCCTGAGCACATCATTCATGAAATCCTGGAAGACTGCCGGGGCATTACAGAGCCCAAAAGGCATCACCAAATATTCATAATGCCCTGAGTGGGTATTAAAGGCAGTCTTCCATTCATCCCCCTCTCTTATTCGGATTAGATTGTACGCACCGCGTAGGTCAATCTTAGAAAAAATGGTGGCAGTACGAAGCTGGTCAAACAAGACCGAAATGAGAGGCAGTGGGTATGAGTTTTTAATCGTGATACGGTTCAATTCCCTGAAGTCGATGCAGGGTCGCAACGAACCGTCCTTTTTACCCACGAAGAAGAACCCCGACCCAACTGGAGACTGTGAAGGTCTGATAAATCCCTTAGCCAAGTTCTCCTGAATGTACTCTGCCATAGCCTGAGTCTCAGGACGTGACAGGGAGTACAACCTGCTCTTGGGAAGCTTAGCATTTGGCAACAAATCAATGGCACAGTCATAGGGGCGATGGGGAGGTAGTACCTCTGCAACTTTTTTGGAGAACACGTCCGCAAAATCTGCATAACACCCTGGCAATCCTGGCAAACTTAGCTGCGAGAGCCTGACTGGAAGGCTCAAGCAACTCCTGAAACAATCAGTACCCCAACTAAGAATCTCCCCAGAGACCCAGTCAAATTGAGGATTGTGGGCCCTTAACCAGGGTAACCCCAACACCAATGGGGCAAAAGTACAGACAGTCACATAAAAGGACAATTTTTCAGAGTGTGTGGCTCCAATAAACAAAGAAATCTGGCTAGTGCAAGAGGTAATTTTACCTTGGGATAATGGTTCCCCGTTTAACCCACAAATCTCAATTTCCGATGCCAAGGGTACTAAGGGAACAGAGTGTTTCAGGGCGAATTGGCGGTCCATAAAAACCCCGTCGGCCCCACTGTCCACAAAGGCCTCAGTCTTGACAGTTTGACCGAGGATCTTCAAGGTCACCGGAATGATAAAAGTCTTCTTGGGAAATTCTGACTTCTGGCCTGACAGGATATTTCCCATCACCCTCAGGCCCTGAAGTTTTCCGGCTTTTCTGGGCATGATACTACCACATGACCTTTATTCCCACAGTACAAACACAACCCCTGCTGTCTCCTCCGCGTCTTCTCACGCGAGGAGAGGCGGGTAGCCCCAATCTGCATAGGCTCCTCAGAAAATTCCTCAGAGTCTGAGGTTCCCTTGGGAAGGAAGGAAATCTCAGTCTCCCTTTCAAGCCTACGCTCTCTCAGCCGTCTATCCACCCGGATGGATAACTGCATGAGCTGATCCAAGCTATCAGGCAAGGGATATTGTACCAGTTGGTCCTTTATCTGGTTAGAAAGACCTCTTCGGTACTGGTGTCTCAGGGCTGGGTCATTCCACTGGGTATCATGGGCCAACCTCCGAAACTCCGTACAGTAAACCTCAACTGGCCTGCGCCCTTGCTTAAGGATCGAAATCTGAGCCTCGGCTGAGGCCGTCTTGTCAGGGTCATCATACAACATGCCCAGTGCCGTAAAAAAAGCATCAACACTTTTAAGCGACGGACAGTCAGGCTGCAACCCATATGCCCAGACCTGTGGGTTTCCTTGTAGCAAGGAAATCACTATGCCCACCCGCTGAATCTCCGACCCAGAAGACTGAGGCCTAAGCCGGAAGTATAGCTTGCAGCTCTCCTTGAAACAAAAGAACTGCGAGCGATCTCCAGAAAAACGATCCGGGAGATTTACTTTCGGCTCCTTAACCCCTGCAGGTGCTGCTGCTGCGGGAGCTCCGCCAGCAGCCTGGGAGGTGTGCATTTTAATGGACAAATCATTAAATTGTCGAGTCAGGACCTGCACCTGATCGACCACCTGTTGCAACGTATTTTGAGGGGTATGCTCCATATTCCCACAAAATTTCAACAGGAGTATTAGGCTGCTGAATATGTTATGCACACCAGTGCCAGCAGGAAAGTACTGGTGTCAGAACTGTTATGCACTCCAGTGTCTGCAGGAATGTACTGGTGTTTGAACTGTTATGCAAAACAGATGGACTCACAGACAAACTGGGGGATATGACATAACGTACACAGAAGGTGATAGGGTAACAAAATACACACAAAGTGAACAGAGAAGCCCAGAGGCTAAGGAACTGGGTATCTCCCTTGTATTAGAACTGCTAAGATGGAAAAAGCAAGATGTTGTGTTTTAATACGTAGAGTACCCGAAATGCTGTTGCTAAGGGCAACAGCAAAACCCTAAAGGGTTACCAACGGGTGTGGCAGTAAACTCCTTGGTCAGAGATGGAATGATAGACACAAGGAGAATCTCCACAATCCAAATTCTCACTTGCAGTGCACAGGTTTTAGCTTACTGCCACTAAACTGACCCCTGACACCTAGCACAGTGAGACAGGATTAGACAGGCAAGTCTTAGAATACAGCCGCAAACTTGCTAAGTTCACAGAGTAGAAACAGAACCCCAGCAAGCTAAACGACTGACTCCAGTCTTACTGCTAGGTCTGGATTGGCAGAGTGTAATACCAAATTCCCAGGCCTATTTGCAGTAAGCAACAAACAAATACAAAGCTACACAGTACTGGCTAACGTTCATGAACTGACTAACCAACAAAGATTCAGCAGCATCTGCTTACCCTGAAAAGAGGCCTTATAAAGCAGGTGCCGTCCACGCCCCACTCAGACCTCACAGACTGTGAGCACAAAAACCAGCACCGGATCCCCTGCCGTGCACAGAGCCTATAACCACTGCACAGCAAAAGACCCGAACCGGAGTATCAGCTGCGCTCAGGTTACTCCACTAGCACTTGTCTCCCGGTTGCCATGACGACGTGGCAGCACAGGGCAGGAGACCCTAACATACATCCCTTTAATATGTGTATACAGACATAAATATGCACAGACATACATATATTTGTATGCTCCTTACTGTGTTCCATCCCCCCATCTTTAAGTTCATTACTGACCACCCCCTCTTTCATTTGTACTGTATTGTGCCCCAGTGCCTGTGTTTTCCTTATTATGCTGTTTACAAGTGCAAACCACCTATCGGGCTGTAAGATCTGTACATTCTGTGGTCTGCAGAACCCTCATTGGTTACTTAACTTAATTTGTTTACTTGTTTTTCCCTCTGCATTGACAAAATACCTCTTGTAGGGGGCAGCAATATTACAGCGAAGCTGCAGTTGCAGACATGTAGTCAGGTGCTGCTTGCTGCTGGAGAGCCAGGATCTAGGGTCCTGGAGGAGGTGCATCAGGGCTATCAGGAATGGCCATGGGGGTGCCACTCAGGAGTCATAGTTACATTCGCCTCCTATGTGCCTTAACATTACATGATGTTACACGTGTTGGCAAGGAGGAAGTGCTGAGGCAATATGTGGCACAGCCTGATTGCGGCGGCTGCACCAGATTAGACCCATAGCAGCGGCCGGGTCAGTGTAAAAGGAGGATGTGACATACAGAGACATCCTTCAGTTTTTTGCTAGATGGATTGAGTGGCGCCCTCCATGGGCTTGCCCCCCTAGGCAACCGCCTAATGGTACAACTGGCCCTGGGTGTGATCGCATACAAATTCAAAGTTAATGTGTCTTTTTCTTGTGTTTCTACAGGGTCCAATCTTGGTGAGTGAGGTGCATATCTCTGTGGATATAGAGAAAACATTAGGTCAGTATGAGGGAAAGGAGGAAAAACGTGTACAAACAGCACAATGACCAATGGTGGTACGGAGCCCAAAAATAGAAAGTACTGCAAGCCACACAGCAAGGCCCCCTACCAAAAAAACAACTGTTTGCCAATCCAACATGCATAGGTTTTGTTTTTGGAATCAATGGAAACAGGATGAAGAATGATGGAGTGGGTTGGTGCTGAAATATATATAAATAACAGGTAAGGTATTTTTACAACTATAAAGAGTGCCCTTTTTAGCACAGCCTTTAAAAAGGGCACTCTTACAATGGGCACACTTACCTTGATAAAGCTGTTTGTACAGCGAAACGCATTGGTACAGAGGAGCCGGGCATCACTGGTCTTTCGTTTAAAACCTGGAATATGCCTAGAAGTCCACCATCCTCTACAAAAGGGGAACCTGCAGTCGTCCACAAAGGTGCATAAGACCGAGCTTTCAATAGGACTAAGTTCTGTCTGGAATCAAGCATTCAAAGGTCTGTTTTCAAATTCAATGTGGACTGTTACCTGCCAGCTTTGAACTTATCCCCAGGACTGTGGCACATTTCCATGGATACTTTTCAGTTGAATATGTCCGGCTTCCACATGTGGTAATATACCAATGAAACTGCTGTGCTTGCCCTATTGTCGTAATTTCTATTTTAATTTCAATCTTTTTAAAACCAGCTGTTTATTTGTTGCAACAATTTTATATGTAATAAAATACATGTTTTTTTCCATATCCAGTTATTAGCGCTGAATATACCTTTTTCTATTGCCATTTCTAGGGACTAACTATCCCTTTAATCAGCTGCTTAAGGTCAAGCATCTCATTTTATTAGTGCCGGGTCTATTACTTAGGTAATTCTTTTCCACAGAAATAAAAACAAGTAAAGGTATTTATTCTGGCTATCTGCCATTTGGGACATTCCACTCTACACGTCATATGAATCATGAACTAAGAGATAATTGAATGAGATATTTCTGGGACTTAATCTCTGTGGTTGACAATGACATACTACACCAGGGGTGGGGAACCTCCGGCCCGCCGGCCGTATACAGCCCGCGAAGCCGTTTGGTCCGGCCCACCAGCTTGTGTCAGTGAGACACGCTGCCGCTCAGTCCGGCAGCAGCGTGTCTCAGCTGTCAGAACAGGGAGGAGAGCGCTGTCGGGTGGGAGCGGCGGCGTGTAGTACTTCAAACCAGCCGCCGGTCCGTGAGCCAATCAGAGCTCGCGGACCGGCAGCCAATCAGGAGCCGCGGCTGCCGGTCCGCGAGCTCTGATTGGCTCTCGAACCAGCGGCTGGTTTGAAGTACTACACGCCGCCGCTCCCACCCGACAGCCGCGCTCTCCTCCGTGTCCCGCCGAAAGGAGCACGGTAAGCAGCACGGAGGGGAGGGGGGAGGGCATCTGTATACCTGGCACTGTGGGGGCATTTGTATACCTGGCACTGTGGGGGCATCTGTATAACTGGCACTGTGAGGGGCATTTGTATACCTGGCACTGTGGGGGCATCTGTATACCTGGCACTGTGGGGGCATCTGTATACCTGGCACTGTGGGGGCATCTGTATACCTGGCACTGTGGGGGCATCTGTATACCTGGCACTGAGGGGCATTTGTATACCTGGCACTGTGGGGGCATCTGTATACCTGGCACTGTGGGGGGCATTTGTATACCTGGCACTGTGGGGGGCATTTGTATACCTGGCACTGTGGGGGCATCTGTATAACTGGCACTGTGAGGGGCATTTGTATACCTGGCACTGTGGGGGCATCTGTATACCTGGCACTGTGGGGACATCTGTATACCTGGCACTGTGGGGGCATCTGTATAGCTGGCACTGTGGGGGGCATTTGTATACCTGGCACTGTGGGGGGCATTTGTATACCTGGCACTGTGGGGGCATCTGTATACCTGGCACTGTGGGGGCAATTGTGGATCTGGCACCTCACTATTGGGGGCATATGTGTATCACGTCCCATTTTAACTGGCCACACCCATTTTTTTGGCGCTAAGGGGCAGACCTACTGGGGGGCAGGGTCATTTTTTAAGTTGAGAATTTTTGTATGGCCCCCGAAGGATTTTATAAATATCCAAATGGCCCTCGGTAGAAAAAAGGTTCCCCACCCCTGTACTACACTATATTGTTTTTATTTCTGTTTCATGTCTCCATTAAAATTCCGGTGAATTTCATTGAAAATTACACCCGTCTAAGAGGAGAAGCACTGGTTATCGGTTCTCCCATTAGAGGGAAGTATTATTGTTTAAGCGCTTAAGAACTATGTACACTCTCTTTTCTGTATTACATTGTTGTTTTATGAAGTAAGGTGAAACTTCTGGGAGTTGTATTGGGTCTAGCAGCTGTAGCGCCTGAATTTGATTTACTCAATTTTGTTCCATTTTTTCTAAGTCGACCTTGTTCATGTCGACCTAATGGCCGTGTCGACATATTTCCTATGTCGACCTAGTCACTGTCGACCAATATGTGTCAACCTAATGTGTGTCGACCTAGACACTGTCGACCCTGAGTCCCATACCCGATAAAACAATGTCTACAGTAGTAGCACCACGTATACACATAATGCCCACTGTATTAGCACTGATTATACACATAAAGCACACAGGAAGGAAGGGGAAAAAGTGGGTGCATACTGAAGATTGAAGTGTCTTCAGTGACGCTGACTAGTCTGCCGGCAGTCAAAATCACGCTGCTGGAATCCCGATCTGCGGCATTAACACCGGTGCTAGAATATTGACATCGCTCTCAAGGTCAACATTGGAATCCTGATCGTAAGTATGCTGGGGTGGGTTAAGGTTAGGCCGCGGGGGGGGGGGGAGGCGGGTTAGGTTTAGACACTAGGGGGTGGGTTAGGCTGCAGTGGAGGAGGATCAGGGTTAGGCTATGGTGAGGGAGGGTTAGGGTTAGGCACGAAAGGAAGGGGGTAGGGTTAGGCTGTGGGGAGGGGGGGGCGGGCGATTATGGGAATCTACCCCCACATATAGACAGAGAATTTACACACATACTTTAAAAACTCCCTAAATTCCTCTGTAGAATCCCAAGTTTAGATTCTATGAGATTTTTGCAGAGCTCCACAGTGGGTTTTCTGGAATCCCCCTCAGTAATCTTCCCACTCTCCCTTTTCTGAACGCTCCTGCCATTTCTATGTTACCCCAGATCCTCATCTACAAGTCCAGAGTCAGCACTCAGTAGATAGAGATCCATGTTCTGGCAGATGAGATGGCTCAGTCAGTGGGAATGGGGGCATCTAGTGGCTCCTGCCAGTACTGCTGGCAGCACAGTAACAGCAGGTCTTTGCTCCCACACAGCTCATGAAGAACTGCTCTCTGCTCATCTGCCGGCTAGTCCTGAACAGGGGGGAACTGGAGACAGAAGATTTGACAGAATCGCTGCCGGCACCACTGCCTGTTATACAGTGTGACAGGCGCAACGACAGCTGGCAGCAGGAGCAGCAGAGTGGTAGAGAAGGGAGAGCACCTCTCCAGTGTGGCACCTCCCTGCTTTGCACACTCTGCTGAGCTGGTAGCACCAGGCCTGCCCTGACCCTCCCTTACTGCAGCCTAAACCTAGCCCTCTGACTTTTATTACAAGCTGCGAGTTCGTCAGAAGCATGCATGGACTAGTGAGATCCTGGCATGCTTCTGTGTTTAAAAGTTAAAAAAGAGTTAAAAGTCAGAATAAAATGGCATGAAAATCCCCCTCCCCCAAAAAAAAAAAAAAAAAAAACATAGCCAGAGCCAGACTCTTGCCAACAATACAAGGATAAAGTTGTGTATGATTCCCCAGTGTTTCATGAAACAAGTTTCAGGCTCTTGGAGCCGTCCCTGGTTCTAAAAATATGTGGAACAAAACAAATAGGGGTCCCGTTTGGTTATGCTTTCGGGGGGGGGGGGGGGGGGGACTTGTGTTTTATTTATTTTTATTGTCACTTCTTTTTCGCTATGTTTTACACACAGAAGCATGCACAGATTTTGCTGATCTGTGCATGCTTCTGTACAACTCGCCAACTTGAAGCTGGTCTATTATATTTCAAGTTTTTTTTCTAATTCACTGTGAATTTACAACTTGCATCCTGTTACACTGGGCGAGTTATATGTTTTGGATGCAAGTTTCAGCCATGCAAGTAGTGGATTTGCAAGTAACACTAAACTTGCACTTTTTTAGAACTCACATCCTATTACATTTAGCCCAAAGTGTTTAAACGTAAACAACAGGAATCCGGTGTCTGTATTTATGAGTCATTTTTAGTATTAACGTGACAATATTGGTGTGCTCCTGCTTATTTTACAAGGTCCACCTAGTAATTGAGGGTTCTTTGAAGAAGTGAATGACCAATGTGTGGAGTGAGGCATTTTGTCACTTCAATAGGACGGCAGTACAAATTCAGCAATAATAAACACTATCGGTGGGATGTAATTCCGCCCACGTCTGGCAGGAATGCAAACTTTTTTTAAAGGGGCAATCACTTACAAGGCAAAACCATGCCTTGTAAGTGATTGTCTATTTAAAAAAAAAATGGCCAGGTTTGGCCAACATCCTGCATGGCAACCGGATTCGGGCGGCATTACATCCCGCTGATTATGTATACAGTGGCCCAGTAACTGTACCATTATGATGCAGTGGATGTCCATATAGTCATTTTGGATTTGAGGAGCCTGCACACTGCACATGCTGCTTGTCAAGTGTCCAGTTTTTCCTTTATTGCTCCTCTCTCTGGGGTATATTTACAAAGATTCGTGTTTTGGCCGTTTTGAAGGGTGTTTGAACTCGAATGGTATCGGGTGCATTTTACTGCAACTTTTTGAATCCTGATACGATCATTCACTAAGCTGCCGAGTTTTACACAATCGTTTTTTCCGATGTCGATGTGATTCGTAATATCAGGCAGTGTTTTACGGAAGTGATGAGTAAAACGCTGCCTGAGAAAACACAAGGAATCCCGGCCGGATCTGTGAGATCCGTGCAGGGCTTCATTGTGTACCTTAAAAAGTTGATTAAAGTCTTAAAAAATCTGGAAAAAATTGCGTGGGGTACCCCCTCCTAAGCACAACCAACCTCGGGCTCTTTGAGCTGGTCCTGGTTGAAAAAATATGGGGGAAAAAATGACAGGGTTTCCCCCATATTTAATCAACCAGCACCAGGCTCTGCGCCTGGTCCTGGTTCCAAAAATACGGGGGACAAAAAGCGTAGGGGTCCCCCGTATTTTTGAAACCAGCAGCGGGCTCCACTAGCCAGGTACATAATGCCACAGCCGGGGGACACTTTTATACTGGTCCCTGCGGCCCTGGCATTACATACCCAACTAGTCACCCCTGGCCGGGGTACCCTGGAGGAGTGGGAACCCATTAAATCAAGGGGTCCCCCCCCTCCAGCCACCCAAGGGCCAGGGGTGAAGCCCGAGGCTGTCCCCCCCATCCAAGGGCGGCGGATGGGGGGCTGATAGCCTTGTGAAAAAATGTGAATATTGTTTTTAGTAGCAGTACTACAAGTCCCAGCAAGCCTCCCCGCAAGCTGGTACTTGGAGAACCACAAGTACCAGCATGCGGTGGAAAATCAGGCCCGCTGGTACCTGTAGTACTACTACTAAAAAAATACTCTCCAAAAAACAGGACACACACACCGTGAAAGTATAAGTTTATTACATACATGCACACCTCCATACACACGTACTTACCTATGTTCCCACGAGGCTCGGTCCTCTTCTCCATGTAGAATCCTCGGGGTACCTGTGAAAAAATTATACTCACATAATCCAGTATAGAATCCGACCTTTGAATAATCCACGTACTTGGCAAAAAAATAAAACGGAAACCCGACCACGTACTGAAAGGGGTCCCATGTTTACACATAGGACCCCTTTCCCCGACTGCCAGGACCCCCCCTGACTCCTGTCAAAGAGGGTCCCTTCAGCCAATCAGGGAGCGCCACGTCGTGGCACTCTCCTGATTGGCTGTGTGCTCCTGTAGTGTCTGTCAGGCAGCACACGGCACAAATACAATGTAGCGCCTATGCGCTCCATTGTAGCCAATGGTGGGAACTTTGCGGTCAGCGGTGAGGTTACTTTCGGTCAACCTCTGACTGCAAAGTTCCCACCATTGGCTACAATGGAGCGCATAGGCGCTACATTGTATCTGTGCCGTGTGCTGCCTGACAGACACTACAGGAGCACACAGCCAATCAGGAGAGTGCCACGACGTGGCGCTCCCTGATTGGCTGAAGGGACCCTCTTTGACAGGAGTCAGGGGGTGTCCTGGCAGTCGGGGAAAGGGGTCCCATGTGTAAACATGGGACCCGTTTCAGTGCGTTGTCGGGTTTCCGTTTTATTTTTTTGCCAAGTACGTGGATTATTCAAAGGTCGGATTCTACAGTGGATTATGTGAGTATAATTTTTTTCACAGGTACCCCAAGGATTCTACATGGAGAAGAGGACCGAGCCTCGTGGGAACATAGGTAAGTATGTGTGTATGGAGGTGTGCATGTATGTAATAAATTTATACTTTCACGGTGTGTGTGTGTGTGTCCTGTTTTTTGGGGGGTATTATTTTAGTAGTAGTACTACAGGTACCAGCGGTCCTGGTTTTCCACCGCATGCTGGTACTTGTGGTTCTCCAAGTACCAGCTTGCGGGGGAGGCTTGCTGGGACTTGTAGTACTGCTGCTAAAAATAATATTCACATTTTTTCACAAGGCTATCAGCCCCCCATCCGCCGCCCTTGGATGGGGGGGACAGCCTCGGGCTTCACCCCTGGCCCTTGGGTGGCTGGAGGGGGGGGACCCCTTGATTTAAGGGGTTCCCACTCCTCCAGGGTACCCCGGCCAGGGGTGACTAGTTGGGTATGTAATGCCAGGGCCGCAGGGACCAGTATAAAAGTGTCCCCCGGCTGTGGCATTATGTACCTTGCTAGTGGAGCCCTGTGCTGGTTTCAAAAATACGGGGGACCCCTACGCTTTTTGTCCCCCGTATTTTTGGAACCAGGACCAGGCGCAGAGCCCGGTGCTGGTTGATTAAATATGGGGGAACCCCTGTCATTTTTTCCCCCATATTTTTTCAACCAGGACCGGCTCAAAGAACCCGAGGCTGGTTATGCTTAGGAGGGGGGACCCCGCGCAATTTACTTTTCAGTTTTTACACTAAACAGACCCTTTCCCATAGATAACCATGCACAGATTTCACTGATCCGTGCATAGTTATCCAAACTCGACTGGAAAAAGCAGGTCTATTTTTTTGCTGCTTTTTTTAACGAATCGAAAAAAAACAGACCCGCATTTGAGCACTCAGAAACTAACACCCAAATACGAATGAATAGTTAATGCCCATATTGTATGAAATAGCAGCCGCGTTTGACCGATGGTCTATTCATTCGTATTTCTGAACGTTGTCATTCAAACCATTACGAATAGTCCAAACACTGCCGTGATTGGTGCTTAGTGAATTCCCGGATTGGGACTTAGAAAAAAAAACACAAATCGGACAAACTCGAATTCTTAGTAAATATTGGCCTCTGTCTTCACATTGAGATCACACATACTTCAGATTCTTTCTGGACCACTAAGCTATACAATAGTGAAAACACAGTCCAAATTCATTCAGTAGATTTTGAGTGATGCCGGAATGAGCAGACAGACAAAAATTCTGATTTTATTTCCTGTTTCTATAGCTCATAAGCAGTCCCTAGAAGTATGTTTCTAAAAAAAATTGCTAACTACAAAACACAACCCTCCCAGTATATATATATGTATAGATTTATTAACCTCACAGGAAAAAATTTTTAAATTTTATATACCAATGTGCGGTGAGGTCAGAGGCTGGGGAGGCACACATGGGGGTGGGTGTGGGTGCTGGAAGTCTGTGACGCCCTATTCAATGTAACACACGCACACAGTCTTGTCCCCACACTCACTACAGATGCCACACACACCTGTCCCCGCACTTACTACAGATGCCACACACACACAATGGCGCCGAGAGGGGGTGGAGGCAGGGCTGGATTAAGGACTGTGGGGGCCCCACGCACTGTCCTCACAACTACAAAAAAAACATTGGAGTAGGAGTACAGCATTTACCTGTCTCCTCTCCATCCTCCTCGACAGCTGAGCTATTTCTTTACTGCTGCGGCCGCCAAGGAGCTTCCCTCACAGCAGTGTGAAGTCTCGCGAGATAATGTCGAATCTCGCGACACTTCACACTGCAGTGAGTGAAGCTCCTTGGCGGCCGCAGCTGTAATGGAACGTCTCAGCTGCCGAGGAGGACAGAGAGGAGACAGGTAAATGCTGTACTCCTACTCCAATGTTTTTTTGCAGTTGTGAGGACAGTGCGTGGGGGCCCAATTGTGTGAGGGCCCCAGGATGACTGCCTCTTCTGCTCTGCCGTTAATCCAGCTCTGCTGATACATGACTTCTAGGGTGGTAGGGGGTGTTTAATACATAAGGGAGGGGTGGATAGTGGAGTGTGCTTCATATTCATCATTTTCCGGTGGGAGGGCAACATGCTTGACTGCAAATATCTCCAGTTCCTGGAAATAGATTTCTTAGCTTCCAATGGGATAAACAACTAGAGAGTCCCACCTTTCAGGAGATACTGAGGACTTGAGAATCAGAGTTCAGGAGCCAGAGCAAAATCTAAAACTGTATACCAGGCGTGTGGAGCTGGAGCAGGGAGCAGCTGCTGGAAGGCTGATATCTCTGGATTTGGGCATAGTAGAGACAAGCTGCCAGTGTCCACCGAAAGGGTAGAGCTTTTGGTGTATACCCTCAGAAAACCTCTAAGTCAGACAGAACCCGAGCTATCTGGCTAGGAAGAGCAAGTAACAGGCCTGGATGGGGACCACTGCTTTGACATTGGATATCTCCGGTTCCCAAAGGCCGATTTTCAAAAATCTGGTATCCCTGGAAAGAGGGGACCCTCAGCTATCAGCCTAGGGCCCTTATACTTCTGGGGCCCTTGGGAAAGTGCCCATTGAGCCCATACAAAAAGACGTCCCTGGGTGGAGGGTACTCTCTACCTAGCCTGGGCCCATTGGAGGGGCCCGGTTGTGGGCCCTGGTCCCGATGCCCTCCCCCTTCCTTGTTGCTGACAGCCACATGTCAGGTGGTGAGAGAGGACTGGTCGCCGCTGCAGCAGCCTCTCTCCCAGCCTAGCAGATGCTAGCATGTGCTGGGGTGACAAGCAGCTGAGCGGTGGCCAGTCCTCTCTCCTGTGATGAAAGGAAGGGGAGCAATCTCTCCCTCCCTTGGGTTGACAACCACCAGTTCTGACACCGGCTTCCCCACTGCATGGCGCACACCCGCGTCGCGGCCGCATGTCAGGTTTTTTTAGATTTTTAATAGTGCTCTGGCCACACCCCCACTCATTACTGGGACCCGGCAAAGCTGTCAGTGCCCCTACACACACACACACACACACACACACATACACACACAATCCTGTCCCCACACTCACTGCAGATGATACACACACACACACACACACACACACACACACACACACACACACACAGTACTGTTCCCACACTCACTACAGATGATACACACACACACACACACACACACACACAGTACTGTTCCCACACTCACTACAGATCATACACACACACACACACACACACACACACACACACACACACACACACACACTACAGTTCCCACACTCACTACAGATGACACACACACACACACACACACACACACACACACACACACACATACAATCCTGTCCCCACACTCACTACAGATGATTCACACACAGAATCCAGGTACTGGCTGCTACTCTCCCCAGTCACTGTGCACGGGTGGCTGCTGCTGGCACTTCAGATCTCCATCTCCCTCCTCCCCTGTCACACTGCTCAGCTCCGACGTCTGTCTTCCTGCACTTCCTAGATAGGTCACATGACCAATCCGAGCTGCCCATCAGAGCACAAGTACGCCCCCACACTGAGGCATGCCTCCCAGTTCTCTTTTCTAAGCAGCATGATTGGCTGCTGTGTAGCCCATCCCCACTGTACAGGCAGGCTCTGACAGTGTGTGAGGTGAGGTGAGGCTCAGATCTGGCTGCCTCATCTTTGTCTCTCCCTGCAATCACGGAGCCCTGCAACTCTGGTCAGTTTTATCTATAAAATGCTTGCAATAATGCAAAGAATATGCTTAGAAGTTATAAGCATCTTCTATGTGTTTTTCCAATCATTTTTATAGTCAAAACTGTAAAGTATGGGAGGGAGCATGACAGGTGAGGCTCTGTCTCCCTTGCCTCCCCTGACTGCACATCCCTGTTATATACTATTGAGTCAGTGGTCGAAGTGGGGCAGTATGTGGTGGTATGGCATACCGCCACTTCTCCACAGACCGGGAAGTTTTCTTTTTGTTGTTTTTTTAATAGCAGCAGCATGCAGGACTCTGCAGCAGACAGTGCTGGGGCAGTGTGTCTGTCCCCAGCGCTGGTGGATCGGCAGGACATGGCAGCGGACAGCGCTTGGATCAAGTGTCTGATCCCAGCGCTGATGAGGCTGCAGTGGCGGAGGCATTTAAAGATTGGCACCATCTGTGAGCCAATCGCGGCTCATGGATCGGCGACCAATCACAGGCGGCCGCGATGAGCCAATCTGCGCTCGCCGCGTCATAGGCCCCGCCCCTGGCATCTGACGTCAGTAGCCGCTGGGATGAGGAGAAGAGAGGAGGCCGTGCGGAAGAGTGGCAAAGAGCTCCGGTGGCCGCGGAAGAGACCAGAAGACGCGCTCCAGGAGGAAGATGTCCTGCGGCAGAAGACAGAAAAGTACGCGCCACTGGCCAGGACAGGCCGGAGGCAGAAGACAGAAGAGGCGGCGCCGCTGGCCAGGATGGGCCAGCGGCAGAAGACAGAAGCTGATGACCAGAGAGGCCACCAGGGGTGGAAAGAAAAAGAGCTAACGAAGCTCCCCCCGGTGCCTCTCCCACCAGGACAGGTAGGCCCTTGGAGAGGGCACCTATCACCCCCCCCCTAGACCATCAGGGTTCGGGCACTAGGCCCGTGGGTACAATCAGGCTACAGGCCTGTGGCGCATAGACGGGCACTAGGCCCGTAGGGTTAATTCAGGCATTAGGCCTGTCCCCATGTAGAGGGCATAAGGCCCTAGTTCAGAGTGGCCCTTTAAGTAAATAAGGTGACCCTGGGCATTAGGCCCAGGTCAGCCAACTGGCCCTATGTTAGGCGGGTGCTATGCCCGTGGGAGAAGCCAGGCCTCTGGCCTGTGCGCAGTTAGGGGGGCGCTAGGCCCAGTTAATAAGTGCCCCACCTCAGGTGATTAAGGTTGATCTGGGCGCAAGGCCCAGGTTACTCCAGCCTGTCCCTGGGGCAATGTGCCTATAATCAATAGGGGATAGGTAGGGGTCTCACTCTCCCTGTCACTGCTGTCACTCTCTCTGTCACTGTCCCTGCTGTCACTCTCCCTGTCACTGTCCCTATGTCCCTGTTGTCACTCTCCCTTTCCCATAATTGTGGATCATACCGTGTGTCATAATGTGAATTGTGGATCATACCGTGGGCAATATTCACTAATATTCGTGTTTGAGTCGGTTTGTGTAGTGTTTAAACTCGTTTTGTATCGGGTGCATTTTCATGCAACTTTTTGAATCCATATACGCAAAGTTACGAAGCAGTCGACTTTATGGTTGTCGTGTTTTGCGATGTCGGTGCCAGTCGTTTTATTTTGGCACATTTACGGCCGTCATTGTCGTTTGCGTACGTGTTTTTGTTGTATTTGCTGTTTTTTTTCCCTAAGTTAAACGCGGCAGGGTTTTTTTTTCCCGCGGCCGCATTTTCACTTTCAGTTTCGATTTTCATCCCCGTTCGTGATTGGTTGTGTTTCAGATGGTAGGAGTGTCTGTGCGCAACCATATAAATACGCCCCAAACCGTCCGCACCTCGTGGGTTTAGTTAGTGGTTAGGAGGAGGGAGGTTGTGCTGTGGAGGTAGGTGAATTTGTGGTTTGGTGAGGAGTGTTGGTAGCGATTTCTGAGTGTGGTATTGTGTTTGAAAGTCGTCTTGTCATTCTTGTTGTCTTGTATTTTGTGGTTTTGTCTCATTTTTAGTCCAAGTTATTTTTCTTTATAGTCCCTTGTCAGTGTGTGTGTGTGTGTGTGTGTGTGTGTGTGTGTGTGTGTGTGTTGTGTAGTGGTAGTGGAGGAGTTTGTTGTTTGTTTGTTTTTCTGTGTTAACTGTTTAGACACACAATTATGTGTGACTCAGAGGTGGGTGTGGTGGAGGGTGTGAGTGAGGGGGAGGAGGTCGGTCAGGTGGAGGAGGTGAGTGTTAGTGAGGTTAGTGAGGTGGAGGAGGTGGGTGAGGTTGCTGCAGCAGCCTCAAGTGATAGTGACAGTCAGAGTGCTCTGCAGCCACGCACCACTACTAAGACTGGGCGAAATGTAAAGTTTAGTTTTGCAGAAAATGTGGCATTGGTGCATGTGCTGATGAAGTGTCAGAAGCTGCTATTTGTCCCTGAGTCCGCCAAGGTGCCAACACGGAGGAAGACAGTGTTGTGGGCGAAAGTTGTTGCTGCTGTCAATAGTGAGGGGGTGGTCAAGCGGACGGAGGACACGTGCTGCAAACGGTACTATGACATAAAGCGACGTGTCAAGTCTAAAATGGCCAAGGAGGCCAAGTCGGCTCGGAAAACCGGTGGTGGGCAGCCCTATATTGCAAGATATCTGGAGTATGAGGAGCCCATGCGGAGTGTAATCCCTCCAGAAGTTGTCTCTGCAACCCATGTCCGGGATTCAGATAGGCCCAGGAAGAATGGTGAGCATGTGTATTTGCATTTACATTCTATGTTTGTTTGTTTTTAAAATGTGTGTCATGTGACGTTGCATATTACTCCCATCTTCAAGTGTGTGTCAGCAAATACATTGTTTTGGTTAATGTTTTATACAAAAGCCAATGTAACATCTTACTTTATTGTATGTCATGTGTTTTTCTGACAGATAGTTTGCATGTGTAGTTTGGACTTGGTGTGTCTCTGAATTGTCCTGCAATAATGTTTTCCTTTTGGCCGATTTTTCAATTAAAATTGGGACTATGTTTTATATTTAAGTGATCCATGTGCAATGTTTAAAAACAGTGGTTGTCATGTTAGAGGCTGGAGTACTGGAAAGTGGTTTGGAATCCACTTACATGTGTAGTGTCATTATTAGATAATGTTAATTGATTAAGGTTGATCTGGGCGCAAGGCCCAGGTTACTCCAGCCTGTCCCTGGGGCAATGTGCCTATAATCAATAGGGGATAGGTAGGGGTCTCACTCTCCCTGTCACTGCTGTCACTCTCTCTGTCACTGTCCCTGCTGTCACTCTCCCTGTCACTGTCCCTATGTCCCTGTTGTCACTCTCCCTTTCCCATAATTGTGGATCATACCGTGTGTCATAATGTGAATTGTGGATCATACCGTGGGCAATATTCACTAATATTCGTGTTTGAGTCGGTTTGTGTAGTGTTTAAACTCGTTTTGTATCGGGTGCATTTTCATGCAACTTTTTGAATCCATATACGCAAAGTTACGAAGCAGTCGACTTTATGGTTGTCGTGTTTTGCGATGTCGGTGCCAGTCGTTTTATTTTGGCACATTTACGGCCGTCATTGTCGTTTGCGTACGTGTTTTTGTTGTATTTGCTGTTTTTTTTCCCTAAGTTAAACGCGGCAGGGTTTTTTTTTCCCGCGGCCGCATTTTCACTTTCAGTTTCGATTTTCATCCCCGTTCGTGATTGGTTGTGTTTCAGATGGTAGGAGTGTCTGTGCGCAACCATATAAATACGCCCCAAACCGTCCGCACCTCGTGGGTTTAGTTAGTGGTTAGGAGGAGGGAGGTTGTGCTGTGGAGGTAGGTGAATTTGTGGTTTGGTGAGGAGTGTTGGTAGCGATTTCTGAGTGTGGTATTGTGTTTGAAAGTCGTCTTGTCATTCTTGTTGTCTTGTATTTTGTGGTTTTGTCTCATTTTTAGTCCAAGTTATTTTTCTTTATAGTCCCTTGTCAGTGTGTGTGTGTGTGTGTGTGTGTGTGTGTGTGTGTGTGTGTGTTGTGTAGTGGTAGTGGAGGAGTTTGTTGTTTGTTTGTTTTTCTGTGTTAACTGTTTAGACACACAATTATGTGTGACTCAGAGGTGGGTGTGGTGGAGGGTGTGAGTGAGGGGGAGGAGGTCGGTCAGGTGGAGGAGGTGAGTGTTAGTGAGGTTAGTGAGGTGGAGGAGGTGGGTGAGGTTGCTGCAGCAGCCTCAAGTGATAGTGACAGTCAGAGTGCTCTGCAGCCACGCACCACTACTAAGACTGGGCGAAATGTAAAGTTTAGTTTTGCAGAAAATGTGGCATTGGTGCATGTGCTGATGAAGTGTCAGAAGCTGCTATTTGTCCCTGAGTCCGCCAAGGTGCCAACACGGAGGAAGACAGTGTTGTGGGCGAAAGTTGTTGCTGCTGTCAATAGTGAGGGGGTGGTCAAGCGGACGGAGGACACGTGCTGCAAACGGTACTATGACATAAAGCGACGTGTCAAGTCCAAAATGGCCAAGGAGGCCAAGTCGGCTCGGAAAACCGGTGGTGGGCAGCCCTATATTGCAAGATATCTGGAGTATGAGGAGCCCATGCGGAGTGTAATCCCTCCAGAAGTTGTCTCTGCAACCCATGTCCGGGATTCAGATAGGCCCAGGAAGAATGGTGAGCATGTGTATTTGCATTTACATTCTATGTTTGTTTGTTTTTAAAATGTGTGTCATGTGACGTTGCATATTACTCCCATCTTCAAGTGTGTGTCAGCAAATACATTGTTTTGGTTAATGTTTTATACAAAAGCCAATGTAACATCTTACTTTATTGTATGTCATGTGTTTTTCTGACAGATAGTTTGCATGTGTAGTTTGGACTTGGTGTGTCTCTGAATTGTCCTGCAATAATGTTTTCCTTTTGGCCGATTTTTCAATTAAAATTGGGACTATGTTTTATATTTAAGTGATCCATGTGCAATGTTTAAAAACAGTGGTTGTCATGTTAGAGGCTGGAGTACTGGAAAGTGGTTTGGAATCCACTTACATGTGTAGTGTCATTATTAGATAATGTTAATTATTTAATTAAATTAACAATAATTTTTTATTTAGTTTTTGCTTGTATTTGTACCATGACACCACACTGCAGTGTAATTTTTGTGAAAAATTGCTACATTTTGTTTTGGCTCATATAGTGGTAATGTGTCTTTGGAGTGCCACATCACCAGGGACGTGCAGTCAGGGGAGGCAGGGGAGGCAATGCCTCCCCTGTCATTAATCAGTAAAATAATGTAAAGAAGATATTTATGACACATATTCTGTGTCATAACTATCTGCTTTAGCCTTTACATTATTTTAATCTTTTTAATTTACAAGAAAACTGCCTGTAGTGTGATTCGGAGGCACTGCTGTCAGTGCCTCCCGCTAGCAATGTGAAATGTCCGGTAGCGGGGGGCGGGGCTAAGCTTTTGCCAGTGAAAGCCCATTAAAAATATCAGCAGAAGCGGCACTTACTATAAGTGCCTCTGTGACAGGGGGCGTGCTTTCAGCCTAAATGAAAGCACACCCCTGTCACTACCACCCATGTCATTGGCCAGTCGCTGGAATAGGGAAGGGGGGGCGAGGGGACGAGACACAGCATGGATTTTATCTTACTTTATCTACATGTGCGGGTGCCTAATAGCTGCCCGCTCTCCCATCCCCCGGTAATGCAATACGGCCCAAGGCAGAGAGATAGGAGCCGCCACTTCAAAACCCTGTCCACTCGGCTAACAAACCCCTCCGCACGGCGCACTGACTCCTCGTCTGCCTGGTGTGTGGCAGCCAGAGCCTCACACCAGGCAGACGAGGAGTCCGTGCGCCATGCGGGGAGGGGGGGGGTTCGCAGTGGCGGCTCTTCTTATCTCTCCTCTGCCTCTGGCCGGACTGCGTTACCGGGGGTTGGGAGGGCGGAGAGCTAATAGGCACCCGCACATGTAGATGTAGACTATGAAAAGGTACACGTTGCTAAATAGCAGGGAGACATCGCGGCCGGACCGGGAGCTGCAGGTGAGGTGACAGTGATGCTTAACTGTGCGCTTATTCACAGTACTGCTCCCATCCTGCCCAACCCCCCCTTCCCAGCTCAGCACCGTTACTCCCATCCTGCCCCACACCACTACTCTCATCCTACCCCCTGCCCCACACCACTACTCTCATCCTGCCCCACACCACTACTCTCATCCTACCCCCTGCCCCACACCACTACTCTCATCCTGCCCCACACCACTACTCTCATCCTACCCCCTGCCCCACACCACTACTCTCATCCTGCCCCACACCACTACTCTCATCCTACCCCCTGCCCCACACCACTACTCTCATCCTGCCCCACACCACTACTCTCATCCTGCCCCCTGCCCCACACCACTACTCTCATCCTGCCCCACACCACTACTCTCATCCTACCCCCTGCCCCACACCAGAACTCTCATCCTGCCCCACACCACTACTCTCATCCTACCCCCTGCCCCACACCACTACTCTCATCCTGCCCCACACCACTACTCTCATCCTACCCCCTGCCCCACACCACTACTCTCATCCTGCCCCACACCACTACTCTCATCCTACCCCCTGCCCCACACCACTACTCTCATCCTGCCCCACACCACTACTCTCATCCTACCCCCTGCCCCACACCACTACTCTCATCCTGCCCCACACCACTACTCTCATCCTACCCCCTGCCCCACACCACTACTCTCATCCTGCCCCACACCACTACTCTCACCCTACCCCCTGCCCCACACCACTACTCTCATCCTGCCCCACACCACTACTCTCATCCTACCCCCTGCCCCACACCACTACTCTCATCCTGCCCCACACCACTACTCTCATCCTACCCCCTGCCCCACACCACTACTCTCATCCTACCCCCTGCTATGCACCACTACTCCCATCCTGCCCCCCCTGCTCCGCACCACTACTCCCATCCTACCCCCTGCTATGCAACACTACTCCCATCCTGCCCCCCCCTGCTCCGCACCATTACTCCCATCCTACCCTCCCTGCTATGCACCACTACTCCCATCCTGCCCGCTGCTCCACACTACTCCTCCGCCTCAATGATGTCACACCACGCGAACGGCCGCTCACCTGCCCGTGTTCTCCTGCTGGGCCCACCAACTCCACTGATGAGGCTGAGAGACAGTGAAGGTCGGGCAACTGAGAGGCACAGACAGAAGGGGTGTCGTACGGTATGCCGGCGCTCTGGCTCCCAGCGACCAGCATACCGGCGCCGGGAGCCCGACCGCCAGCATACCGACAGCGTGGCGTGCGCAAAGGAGCCACTTGCGGGCTCACTGCGCTCGCCACGCTGCGGGCACGGTGGACCCCCACGAGGGAGAATAGTTGTCGGTATGCCGGGTGTCGGGATTCCGGCACCGGTATACTGTGTGCCGGGATCCCGACATTCGGCATACAGAAGACCACCCGACAGAAGGGTGGGAGGCTCAGAGGCACAGAGTGAAGTGGGGAGAATGAGAGACAATGGGCGGGATGTACTAAAGCAAAAATGCGGTAAAACCCCCGAAAACGGGGGTTTTACCGCATTTTCATATTTACTAACACCCTACCGCCGCGTTTTCGGCGTCCAGGGTATCGCCATCTCTGGATGGCGATACCTTATAGAAGCCTATGGGCTTCTTTTCGCCGACCGCCGCAACCCGCCAACACCATCGACACCGCCGCAGACGCCGACCCCCTTCCCCCCCAGCTTACCTTCCCCCCCCAGCTTACCTGACCCGGAAGGTAATCTCCTCCTCCCCCTAGCAACGCAGCCGGACGTCCTTCCGGCTGCAGGGGGGAGGAGGAGGCGCCGGGGGCAGCCTGCTGCTGCTACCCGGCATCAAGGCAGTGTGGGGACCCCATGGAGGTGACGGAGACCCCCCGCAGACCACCTAACAGGTATCGCGGGGGGCCTCCGTCACCGCATTGCGATGTTGATCGCATATGTTAGTACATACGCGATCAACATCGCTGCGGTAACCGGTGAGGTGCGGCGATGTATGTTAATACATCCCGCCCAAAGTGAGGGGTATTGCGAGAGATTCAGATGGGAGATGATGGTGTGGCTGAGAGACGACGCAGGGAGGAGATGATGGTGTGGCTGAGAGACGACGCAGGGAGGAGATGATGGTGTGGCTGAGAGATGCAGGGAAGGGGTAATGGCGTGGCTGATAGATGCAGCGGGAAGGAGGTGACACGAGTCTGGGTGAACCTCTGTTGTATGATGATGACATTGGTTATATTCCTACACAAACAGGCATCTTCCGGATCATGTGATCTCCTACAGGAATAGTGATCACCGACTGAAGACACTGTCTGCCCAGGAAGGATACATTTCTTCAGAGGTTCCCCGTTATGAGAAACCACCATATAGGTAAGGTGCATATTGAATAGAAAAGAATGCCAGTAGGTGGTGCTAGACACGCCCGATAGGTGTTGCTAGACATGCCCAGTAGGTAGGTGGTACTAGACACGCCTCTACGATGGTGCACCCCCTAATAAAATGTGCTGCGCACACCTGTGTACGGCGGGGGCTGCGGCGGGGGAGAGTGGTGGCTAATTTAGTTTATAATGGGCTGAGTTCACCCATGCTTTATCAGTGACCCAAGGCTCAGGGCTGTACTCCTTCTGTTGTATTCTATACTGCTGGTAGAGTGGGACAGTAATGTGCTCTCCCTGGCGTCACCCTCTTCCTGTCACCCTCTCACTGTCACCGACTGCTCTAACCCACAGCTGGCACGGACTGCTGGTACCCTCTCACTGTCACCCTCTCCCTGGCGTCGCCCTCTCGACATCACTCACAGCTGGCACTGACTGCTGGTACCCTCTCTCTGGCGTCACCCTCTCGACATCACCCACAGCTGGCACTGACTGCTATCACCCTCTCCCCGTCAGCCACAGCTGGCCCCGACTGCTGTCACTCTCTCCCTGCCACCCTATCCCTGGCATCACCCTCTTCCCGTCACCCACAGCTGGCACCGACTTCTGTCACCCTCTCCCTGTCATCACCCTCTCTCCATTACCCACAGCTGGCACAGACTGCTCTACCCTCTCACTGTCACTCACTACCTGGCGTCAACTTCTCCCTGTCAACCTCTCCTTGTTGCCCACAGCTGGCACCGACTGCTGTCACCATCTACCTGGCGTCACCCTCTCTCCATTACCCACAGCTGGTGCCAATTGCAGTCACCCTCTCCCCCTCTTCTGTCACCAACTCCCTGGCATCAACCTCTTCCTGTCACCCTCTCCCTGTGACCCACAGCTGGCACAGACTGCTGTCACCCTCTCCCTGTGACCCTCTTGCTGTCACCAGCTCCCTGGCATCCTCCTTTCCCTGGCGTCACCCACTGCTGTCCCCCTCTCCCTGTTACAAACTGCTGTCATCCTTGCCCTGGCGTCACCCACTGTTATCACCCTCTCACTGGCAACACCTTCTCCCTCTCACCCTCTCCCTAGCATCACTCACTGCTGTCACCCACTCCTTCTCCCTGGAATCGCCCACTGCCTTTCTTTGTCTCCCACTGACCCAGGGACAGCGGTGGTAGCAGGCATTGGCTTGGGTGCAGTGGCGCGCATCGGCGGGACACAGCAGACATTATGGCTGCAGTGCCTCACCAGCCACTGAGCTCACCGCACGCCACTGCACATCACAGAGCAATTTATATATTGCATCTGTAATATTTTTCCTTTCAATAGAAAATGAAGATGTGTGTGTTTAATTTTGTGTTTTTTTTCTTTAACTTGTGGCCTATGTCAGTGTCCTGTACATGTTTTCCTGTGTTGATGTTGCCATAGTGCATATGTGTTTTGGTCAATGTTTTTTTTTTTTGTTTTTTTTTTGTATTTCCGGTCCTTATGTTTTTTATAAATAAAAACCAAGCATTTCTTCAAGAATAAATGTTTATAAGCATAATGGGTGGATGTATACACAATAGCATGATTAAATTATTTTTTATTTTTATTTTATACAGTGTTAGAAAAAAGCAGTACTACTCGTCGGCCAGTAACTCCTATCACATCTGAGGATGATGACGCTGCGGAAGCAGGTAAAGTGTCCATTGTAGTATAGGGTATGCTTGTAAAGGAATGGCCATAACAAAATTGCACTTTCATTAAAAGGTCCATCAAAAGAAGTATGGAGCAGCAGAAGTGGCACTTCTGAAAGACATCACCACAAAAAACCTGTGGCCGAAAAGAAAGCAAGGTCGTATGTCCCGGCCCAAACACAGCAGGCTACCCCGCCACGAAGATTATCGTCCGTATGTTCTGTCCCCCCACTCCAAATTTTGGACACACCTCCAAGACGTCATCCACACTCCCCTCATCTTGATTGTGAGTATCAAACTGAAAAAAATGTGTAAAATTTCAGTACGTAATCAAAATATTTCATACCTGCATTAAGTCAAAACACATCAAAAACGTAAATACTTACCGCAGTAAGTAAAAGCTGAAATGTAATCCAAGCTAAATGTCCTTGTCCACATCCAATAAAGATATGTATGTCCACTTGAGCCATACAGTATGACATTGTGTGTAAGATGCTGCAACAAAAAAGCATGTTGGTTTTATTGCAAAAAGTAAGGTTGTTTTTCCACATTTCACATGTGTGTTTGAGGTAACATTGCAAAATACATATAAAAACATTACTATGTTTGTTTGTTCAAAGCTATAAGGTAACACATTATGTATTCCAATGTGTTTTTATGGTGGAGTATGTGTGAGCTACAATAAAACTGAAGTGTTTGCTTTCACAATTAAGTAACCAGACACATTTGCCACAAACAGGCATATGTATGTATTTAAGCAATGAGTGATGATGTTGCTAGGCAGAATAGTTGTAAGCAACAGTGAATCACATGTGTTCCATGTGTAGTGATTTGTTTACATTTCTCAAACATATGGATAGCTAACGGAGATTTGTTTAACATTTCAGCTTCTAGTCCTGGGAACAGCATCCCTCCGCAACAACAGCAACACAGTGACATGGAGGAGACAAACATCTTAGAAATGCAGCCATTAATGCAAGGAATGAGCCCTCCAGCACCTGTGAGTACACCACCACAGCAAAGCACACCACCACCACAACACAGCCCAACAACACCAGGAACACAAGGCCCTGATCAAGTGTTTTGGACCATTTGGGCTAGACAGCAGGCCACTAATGAAGATTGCCAGTGTAAGCAGACACAAATGTTTGCAAGCCTACCATCTCACCTCAGAAGAATATCAAGAAATCTGAGTAGACAAAATGCACAAACAACCAGAATAGGCAATACCATGGAACTCATGCGTACAGACATTACACAGGTCATGGGCAACTTACAGCGCATAATGGAAGAACAGCACAGACAACAGCAAAGTTATATGAGCATTTTTCAAAACAATCAAAAGATTAATGAAAGTTTATTCCAAATAGTAGACAATCAAAATGCTGCTACACGTGAACTTAATGCCACCCTCACTAACCTGAATGAAACACTCAGATGCATGCACCAACAGCAAACAAGCAGCAGTTCTGGTACGACTACTCCAAATATCACGCCAGTCTCATCACCACCAAGACGCTCCACCAGAGCACGACAACATGACAGTGCTAAAGGCAAAGGGCAGGACAAGCAGCCACCAAAAAAAAACATGAAAAAAATACAAGTTAGACATTTGGGATAAGTAACTCAAAATAGTTAGTAAGTGTATTTTTGGCGAAAAATATATAACACTTAGCTCCTTGACACTTTTTCAACATCATTAATTATAAGTGCTACAAACAAAAACAAAAAATTTGTACGCACATTTATTCTTTACCATTTTTTTTGTATTGGAGGAGGGAAATGTTGATGGAGCCACACATACATGTTAGCAAGAAGTAAACTGACCACTTGATTTTTTTTTCTAATCATTACTCTTTCTAGATTCCAATCATTCTCTTTTCCTGCAGACACAATAATTGGCAGCCAGGCAGAATGTCTTTAGCAGGTAGTAAACTGACCACTTGATTTTATTCTAATCATTAGTCTTTCTAGATTCCAATCATTCTCTTTTCCTGCAGACACAATAATTGGCAGCCAGGCAGAATGTCTTTAGCAGGAAGTAAACTGACCACTTGATTTTTTTCTAATCATTACTCTTTCTAGATTCCAATCATTCTCTTTTCCTGCAGACACAATAATTGGCAGCCAGGCAGAATGTCTTTAGCAGGAAGTAAACTGACCACTTGATTTGTTTCTAATCATTAGTCTTGCTAGATTCCAATCATTCTCTTTTCCTGCAGACAATCCAAATTACAATGTTATTGATACATATTTTAGCTTTCTTCTCTATACAACATTACAAGAAGAACACAATTGAGTTGCGTAAAAAACTTGTAATATGTTGGCTTTGTTTTGTTTTAAAAACATTGTCAAAATGAATGTCAGTATTGTTGGGACATGTTTGTGTGTGTTTAAAATTAGTAAGAATGTTTTTACACATGATGCTGAAACAAACAAATATGTACTTTTACATCAAAAATCAAAGAATGTGTATAATAATGTATATGTGTGGCAAACTGTGTATTTACTTACACATCATCAAGTTTACAGCATCAAATATTAGGAAATAAATTATTCCTGATTACAGTAAGTTTGTGTGTCTTAAATATGATGGTGCATCACACATAGGGACACATGTGTTCCTCAAGGCTAACATATTATATGTTGAGGAGTGTTTTTTGGGAACACAGGTTCTCAAACTCGGCCCTCAGGAACCCACACAGTGCATGTTTTGCAGGTCTCCTCACAGAATCACAAGTGACATAATTAGCTCCACCTGTGAACCTTTTAACATATGTCTGTGAGTAATTCATACACCTGTGCTTCTACTGGGTTACGTGAAAAACATGCACTGTGTGTGGTCCTGAGGGCCAAGTTTGGGAACCTGTGCATTAGGACGTTACACACAATGATAAAGTGTGAAATACTAAATGGATTATGTGGGCTTGTAAGAAATTAGCACTGCAAGTTTACGATCACTTATCCAGACTTAATGCATGCCACTCATAATCTGTTGTTTTGAGAATAAAAATACACACAATACACATGCGACATTTGTTTTGCATAAAGCGAGGGTATGTTTGTATGTGTCAAGGAGACAGACACATTCTGAGTAATGGTTTTTTGAAAAGAAGGCAAAACATCTATTTATGATTACACAACAAATGAAATAAGCAAACCAGGCTTACCTTAGGAATAGCGATTGATGATCTCTTGCCTAACCTGCCTCCCTACATCTGTGCTCCAAGTATCACCAGATGTCTCTAATTCCTCTGCTTGCTGGCTGCTTTCTTCCTCCTCCTCCTCCTCCTCCTCAACATGTGGCAGATGTTTTGCAAACACATGTTATGAAGATAGCAGCAGCAGAACACAATTTGAGTCACCTTGGAGGGACTATACAACAAAAGGCCACCAGACTTATCCAGACACCGAAACCTAGATTTCAGCACACCAAAACATCTTTCTATCACATTCCGCGTGGACTTATGTGCATGATTGTAATTGTGTTCAGCAGGGGTATCAGGTCGGGACAATGGAGTTAGAAGCCAAGAGAAACAGCCATATCCTCCATCACCTAAAAGACAGATATAGTAACGTGATTCATGTTAACATACAGCAACACATAAGTAACACACTGTGGGGCAGATGTATTAACCTGTAGAAGGCATAAGGAAGTGAAAAACCAGTGATATGTGCAAGGTAATAAAGGCAGCAGACAATCTGTTCCTAAATGTTCATTTACATATTGGAGCTGATTGGCTGGTGCCTTTCTCACCTTGCACAGATCACTGGTTTCTCACTTCCTTATGCCTTCTACAGGTTAATACATCTGCACCTGTATTTGGACAAAGTATACGCAGGCCTACACATATCAAATTACATACCCAGCAGCCATCCATCTGGCATTTGTCCGTCCTCAAACTTATCAAAGAGGGATGACTGACTGAGGATGAAGGAGACATGGCAGCCCCCAGGGTAACCAGCAACAACACTCATTATTTTGAGATTTGCATCACAAACCACCTGCACATTTGTGGAGTGTTTGAAATGGCGGTTTGTGTATATGTGCTGCCTGCCCCTGGGTGGTCTCAGCTGAATGTGTGTGCAATCTATGGCTCCAAGCACATTGGGCATGCCAGCCAGCTCATAGAAATCTACCCTGATGGCATGCCACTGAGACTCCTGGGTAGGGAAGCAGATTGAGGCCTCGATGTGGGGCTGCAAAACAGCCAACACCTGTGTGTATATTTAAAACAACAATAAACATGAGATTTTAGGACAGAACTGGCCACCGAGAAATTAAAACAAACACAAAACAGAAGAGGTAGTTAGGTATACATCACCTGTGTTAAGATTCTGGAAAATTAGGGCTGTGAGATTCCTATGACATCCCCAGACACAGCCTGAAAGCTGCCAGTAGCCATAAAGTGCAACACAGCCAGGAGTTTGTGCAGGCCTGAGACAGAGCGAGAGCGTGCTGTCTCAGGGTCTAGGCCCAGTTTGACAAGGTCATACAGACGGAAAATGTTGTTACGATTTAGACGGAACATCTGTATGACCTTATCATCGGACAATGCGTTCAAGTTTAAACGCCCCCTAAAAAAACGAGGCCTATGCAGCCTCGCGGAACCTGTACAACCTGCTGACCATGTTCAGTTTCTTGGCCCTAGTTACATACAGGCTGATGTCTGAGTCTGAGGAATCCCACAGCACACAAAAGATCACTGGCCCACAGTCCTGCTGCCATTTCTGAGTGTAGGTGTATTGAAATGGGCCTAACATCCTTTTATAGGCATCCTAATTCAGGTGTGAGTGATTTTTTATTTGAAACACATGTAAACACGACTGAAAAAAGCAGGTCTATTTTTTTGCCGCTTTTTTTAACGAATCGCAAAAAAATACGACCGCATTTGAGCACTCAGAGACTAACACCCAAATACGAATGAATAGTGAATTCTCGTATTCTATGTAATAACAGCTGCGTTTGACCGATGGTCTATTCATTCGTATTTGTGAACGTTGACATTCAAACCATTACGAATAGTACAAACACTGCCGAGATTGGTGCTTAGTGAATTCCCGGATTGGGACTTAGAAAAAAAAACACAAATCGGACAAACTCGATTTTTTAGTAAATATTGGCCCGTGTGTCATAATTAGAGATGAGCGTGTTCGGTTCGCCGAGAACCAAACCCTACCGAACTCCACGTGTCAAACACGGTTCCGAGCCTGGATCGGTTATTCCTGCCTGACTTGGAAAACCCGAACGAGGCAAAACATCATCATCCCGCTGTCGGATTCTCGCGAGATTCAGATTCCATATAAAGAGCCGCACATCGTCGCCATTTTCACCCGTGCATTGTAGAGAGAGCGGAGAGGACGTGGCTCAATATCAGTGCTCAGTATCAGTGCTTACTTATTGCTGCTCAGTAATGCTAGTAGTGTGTCTCTCCTGCTCATTGTCAGTTCTAGTATCCTCAACAGTGCTCAGTATCACTGCTCATTTTATTGTGTTGCATTGTGGTGACCAGTATACTACAGTACATTACTAATAGTTCAGTGCTGCATCTTGCTGCTCAGTGTCAGTTCTAGTATCCTCATCAGTGCTCAGTATCACTGCTCATTTTCTTGTGTTGCATTGTGGTGACCAGTATACTACAGTACATTATTAATAGTCCAGTGCTGCATCTTGCTGCTCAGTGTCAGTTCTAGTATCCTCATCAGTGCTCAGTATCACTGCTCATTGTCTTGGGCTGCATTGTGGTGACCAGTATACTACAGTACATTACTTAAAGTCCAGTGTCTTGTGCTGCATCTTGCTGCTGTAGGGTGCTGTGGTAGTGTTCTGTCACTGTGCATAGGTCATCATCATTCCAGTCACAGTGGTATCTGGTATCTATCTAGTGGTATCTAATTCCAGACATTATTGCCGTCTAATTTCAGATATATTACTGGCATATAATTCCACACATTAAAAAAATGGAGAAAAATAAATTTGGAGGGTAAAATAGGGAAAGATCAAGATCCACTTCCACCTAGTGTTGAAGCTGCTGCCACTAGTCATGGCAGAGACGATGAAATGCCATCAACGTCGTCTGCCAAGGCCGATGCCCAATGTCATAGTAGAGAGCATGTAAAATCCAAAAAAACAAGAGTTCAGTAAAATGACCCAAAAATCTAAATTAAAAGCATCTGAGGAGAAGCGTAAACTTGCCAATATGCCATTTATGACACGGAGTGGCAAGGAACGGCTGAGGCTCTGGCCTATGTTCATGGCTAGTGGTTCAGCTTCACATGAGGATGGAAGCACTCATCCTACCACTAGAAAAATTAAGAGTTAAGCTGGCAAAAGAACAGCAAAGCACTGCATTCTTCTAAATCACAATCAAGGAGAGTCCAATTGTGTCGGTTGCGATGCCTGACCTTCCCAACACTGGACGGGAAGAGGTCGCTCCTTCCACCATTTGCACACCCCCTGCAAGTGCTGGAAGGAGCACCCACAGTCCAGTTCCTGATATTCAAATTGAAGATGTCACTGTTGAAGTACACCAGGATGAGGATATGGGTGTTGCTGGCGCTGAGGAGGAAATTGACAAGGAGGATTCTGATGGTGAGGTGGTTTGTTTAACTCAGGCACCCGGGGAGACTCCTGTTGTCCGTGGGATGAATAAGTCCATTGACATGCCTGGTCAAAATACAAAAAAAAAATCACCTCTTCGGTGTGGAATTATTTCAACAGAAATGTGGACAACTGGTGTCAAGCCGTGTGTTGCCTTTGTAAAGCTGTAATAAGTAGGGGTAAGGATGTTAACCACCTAGGAACATCCTCCCTTATAAGTCACCTGGAGCGCATTCATCAGAAGTCATTGACAAGTCCAAAAACTTTGGGTGACAGCAGAAGCAGTCCACTGACAACTAAATCCCTTCTTCCTCTTGTACCCAAGCTCCTGCAAACCACACCACCAACTCCCTCAATGTCAATTTCCTCCTTAGACAGGAACGCCAATAGTCCTGCAGGCCATATCACAGGCAAGTCAGACGAGTCCTCTCCTAACTGGGATTCCTCCGATGGATCCTTGAGTGTAACGCCTACTGCTGCTGTTGCTGCTGGTGCTGTTGTTGTTGCTGCTGGGAGTCGATCGTCATCCCAGAGGGGAAGTCGGAAGACCACTTGTACTACTTCCAGTAAGCAATTGACTGTCCAACAGTCCTTTGCGAGGAAGATGAAATATCACAGCAGTCATCCTGTTGCAAAGCGGATAACTCAGGCCTTGACAACTATGTTGGTGTTAGACGTGCGTCCGGTATCCACCGTTAATTCACAGGGATTTAGAGAATTGCTTGAGGTAGTGTGTCCCCGGTACCAAATACCATCTAGGTTCCACTTCTGTAGGCAGGCGATACCAAGAATGTACACAGACGTCAGAAAAAGAGTCACCAGTGTCCTAAAAAATGCAGTTGTACCCACTGTCCACTTAACCACGGACATGTGGACAAGTGGAGCAGGGCAGACTAAGGACTATATGACTGTGACAGCCCACTGGGTAGATGTATTGCCTCCCGCAGCAACAACAGCAGCAGCGGCACCAGTAGCAGCATCTCGCAAACGCCAACTCGTTCCTAGGCAGGCTACGCTTTGTATCACCGCTTTCCATAAGTGGCACACAGCTGACAACCTCTTACGGAAACTGAGGAATATCATTGCAGATTGGCTTACCCCAATTGGACTCTCCTGGTGATTTCTGACATCGGACAACGCCACCAATATTGTGCGTGCATTACATCTGGGCAAATTCCAGCACTTCCATGTTTTGCACATACAATGAATTTGGTGGTGCAGAATTTTTTAAAAAATGACAGGGGCGTGTAGGAGATGCTGCCGGTGGCCCGAAGAATTGCAGGCCACTTTCGGCATTCAGCCACCGCGTGCCGAAGACTGGAGCACCAGCAAACACTCCTGAACATGCCCTGCATTTAGCTGAAGCAAGAGGTGGTAACGAGGTGGAATTCAACCCTCTATATGCTTCAGAGGATGGAGGAGCAGCAAAAGGCCATTCAAGCCTATACGTCTGCCTACGATATAGGCAAAGGAGGGGGAATGCACCTGACTCAAGCGCAGTGTAGAATGATTTCCATGTTGTGCAAGGTTCTCCAACCCTTTGAACTTGCCACACGTGATGTCAGTTCAGACACTGCCAGCCTAAATCAGGTCATTCCCATCATCAGGCTTTTGCAGAAGCAGCTGGAGAGATTGAAGGAGGAGCTAAAACGGAGCGATTCCGCTAGGCATGTGGGACTTGTGGATGGAGCCCTTCATTCACTTAACCAGGATTCACGGGTGGTCAATCTGTTGAAATCAGAGCACTACATTTTGGCCACCGTGCTCGATCCTAGGTTTAAAGCCTACGTTGTGTATCTCTTTCCGGCAGACATAAGTCTGCAGATGTTCAAAGACCTGCTGGTGAGACACTTGTCAAGTCAAGAGGAGCATGACCCTTCATTTTCTACCACCACTGGAGCTGCCAGGAAAAGGATAACATTTCCAAAACCACCCGCTGGCGGTGATGCAGGGCAGTCAGGAGCAAGTGCTGACAACTGATCAGGACTGAAGGACCTGCCAACGATTACTAACATGTCGTCTGCTGTCACTGCATATGATTCTGTCACCATTAAAAGAATGGTGGAGGATTATATGAGTGACAGCATCACTGTAGGCATGTCAGACAGTCCATACGTATACTGGCAGGAAAAATAGGCAATTTGGAGGCCCTTGCACAAACTGGCTTTATCTTACCTAAGTTGCCCCCCCTCCAGTGTGTACTATGAAAGAGTGTTTAGTGCAGCCGGTAACCTTGTCAGCGATCGGCGTAGGAGGTCACTTCCAGAAAATGTGAAGAAAATGATGTTCATCAAAATGAATTATAATAAATTCCTCCGTGGAGACATTTACCAGCAATTGCCTCCAGAAAGTACACAGGGACCTGTGATGGTGAATTCCAGTGGGGACGAATTAATACCCTGTGAGGGGGATGTACACAGTGAAAGGGGTGAGGAATCGGAGGACGAGAAAGAGGTGGACATCTTGCCTCTGTAGAACCAGTTTGTGCAAGGAGAGATTGATTGCTTCTTTTTTGGTGGGGGCCCAAACCAACCAGTCATTTCAGCCACAGTCGTGTGGCAGACCCTGTCGCTGAAATGATGGGTTTGTTAAAGTGTGCATGTCCTGTTTATATAACATAAGGGTGGGAGGGCCAAGGACAATTCCATCTTGCACCTCTATTTTATTTTTTCATTTCTGCTGCGGGGTACGCTGGGTTCCACAAGGAAAGACATAGGGGTGTAGAGTAGGATCTTGATCCGAGGCACCAACAGGCTGAAAAGCTTTGACTGTTCCCAGAATGCCTAGTGCCACCTCCTCTATAACCCCGCCTCCCTGCACAGGAGCTCAGTTTTGTAGTTGGTGCCGCAGATAGCAGGCACATAACAGAGGGTCTGCGCTGGGCAGCCCTGAGAAGAGCTTTTTAGAAGAAAAGTGAAGACTTCAAGGGCAGAAGCAGTCTGTATATGTCCTTTGACATTCACTGCTGCAGCTCGATCTCTCCCCAGCGGCGCTGTACACTCCCGAGCCCTGGTTGCCGGGTAACTACAGCAGGAGGCTCCGGTTTTCTTCCATGGTCAGGCACACACGACGGGGGCTCTCCGGGATCTCGTGGCTGCGCTTCGGGAGGTGGTGAGTGGGTCCTGCTTGCGGCACCCGTACTTTATCGTGATCCGGCGCGGTCAGTGGGAAGCGGGCCGCATGCGCTGGCGGTGGACACTGTGGCAGTACAGGCGATCCCACTAGATCACCAGGGCATGGATGCAGGTCAGGTTTTCTCTTAAAACCATTTTAAAAGTAGCCCACAGTACCCGGTGGTTTTGCCAGCAGTGGGATAAGGCTTAGACCTGGAGCCCCTCCCCCAGCCCCAGGGCGCCATTTCCCGCAAATGTTCCCGCCCTGGAGCTGCATATCTGTCTCTCCCTCACTCCCTGTCAGTGTTTGGGCGCCATTTCTCTTAGTTACACTGTTCCTGGTACTGCTTGGGCAAATCCTCCTGTGTAAAACCGCCTGGTTGACAGCGCTGTGACTTTACATGACACTTAAGTATTCTACCTGTCACTCAGACAGTGTTAGTTAAGAAAGAGTGCATTTAGTCAGGGTTTTCTAATTCAATTACCCTGTGATATACATCCAGTTCTTACTGTGCAGTGTTATATCTATTGACTACATAGCTATATAAGCTGGTCCAGTGCTGCTGCCAATTGTACTATGTTACCTGATACTGCCAGTTATGTCATGTCTGCTTCTGAAGGTAACGGTTCTGGGGCTGAGCACACTGCCGGTGTTGCTGAAGCCACAGATCAATATGAGGAGAATATAGCAGCTGTGGGCTCTGGTTCTGGGGGCTCCTTGCCCCCCAGTGGGACTGTGGCAACGGAGGTCCATAATGACCCACCGTGGGCTGCTTTTTCCACGCTTCTATATACACTAGTTAATAAACTAACACCTCCTATGGGACCCCCTATGCCGGTGCAACCGTATGTGGTCCCTGCAGCTAATCCGCTGTGGGCGGATGATTTATCTGCTCAATTGAAGAAGTTGAGCCAGTCCCTGACTACTAAAAAGTCTGACCCTCGCTCGCCTAAGTCCAAGGGGTCCTCTAAGTGAGCTCTTATCTCCTCACAATCCACTGCTGTCACTGACACCTCGTCTGATGAAGATGGCACTTACACTGACCCCACAGATTCTGACTCAGATACTGCTGATGGGGAGGGTAGTTTACATGTGTATTTTCCTGATCTTTTGGAGGCTATTAAATTAATTTTACAGATTACGGATGATCCCGAGCCATCCGTCCCTCCTAAGAAACCAGATAGGTTCAAGCATCAGAATGTGGTTAAACAAGTTTTACCTCACTCTGACCACCTAGTAGATATACGTCAGGAACCCTGGGGAAACCCGGGTAAGAAGTTTGCGCCTCAAAAGAAGATGCTGGCTCGCTATCCCCTCGCGCCAGAGCTGTCTAAAAATTGGGAAACGCCTCCTCCAGTAGACTCACATGTGGCTAGGATGGTGGTTTCCTCAGCTCTACCTGTCACTACCGTCACGTCTCTAAAAGAGCCTACGGATAAACGTGTGGAGGGTTGTCTGAAAGCGATTTACACCCTCACGGGTTCTGCACAAAGGCCCACTATTGCAGCAACATGGGCTGCAGAGGCTATTGAAGCATGGGCCTTGGAGTTAGAAGCTGAAATCTCTTCTGAAAATGCTAGACAATGCTTGTCATATATTGTCACAGCTTCTCGCTATATTAAAGAGGCGGCTTCTGATGCCGGTATCCTAGCAGCCAAGGCCTCTACTACATCAGTCCTGGCTCGCCGGATTTTGTGGCTGAGATCCTGGTCTGTGGATCTGGACTCTAGAAAAACCCTGGATGTACTCCCTTTCAAGGGAGATATTCTGTTTGGGGAGGATTTAAATAAGATTGTGGCTGACTTGGCTACTGCCAAAACTGCCTGTCTGCCAAGTACCGCTCCTTCTGCAGAGCCGAAACTAGGGGGGGGGCTAGGGGGGCATGTGACCTGGGCACCAGACTGGAGAGGGCGCCAAAACTGTCACTTTAATCCCCTCTAACGCCCCCTCCCTATGTGGCAGCGATAGCATAGAGCCGGGCAGCTTGAGCTCCAGACTTTGCAAGCTCCCGTCTAGTCAGCGGGCACACGCACCGCATCGCAGAGAAGTCACTGAAATTAAACTACATCTCCCAGCAGCCCTTGCTGCCGGGAGCTGTACTTTACTTTCAATTTCATCTCTGCAGCGTGCTGTGATCGGCACAGCAGAGCCGCATTAAGAGGGGGCACAGGGGAGAAATTACCCCCCCCCCCCCCTCACCCCACTGCTAGTGCCTTTAATCATTGCAGCCACTGCTGCAGTGAACATGAAATTCCGGAAAGGGAGCGGGGCTAAACGGCACTGTACACACAGTGCCATGCCAGCCAGCAACAGCATGGGAGAGAGGGAAGAGCAGCACAGCCTAAACAGTGAGTACACAGGGAAGGGGCACTGTATGTTTCTGTGACTGCTATATGTGTGTATGAATGTGTGCATGTGTGTGATTGTATGTGCATAGGTGTGTGACTACATATCTGTATGGGTGTGGTATGCGTAACCGGGCATACCGACGCTGGTATCCCGGGAGTGGAATGCCGTCGGGGGGAAGGGGGGGTGGCGAGTGCAGCAAGCCCCTTTGCGGGCTCGCTGCGCTCGCCACGCTGGGGTGGGAGTGGTCCCTGTTGGTCGGCATGCCGACCGTCAGGCATTGTGATGGGGCGGGATATAGGGTGAGGTACTGTGACCGGCGGTCACATAACTACATCCCATCTGTATGTGTGCTTGTGTGTCACTGTATACATATGTGTCAGTATACATGTGTGTACAGGTATGTGATTATATATATATATGTATGTATTTGAGTGAATGTATGTGTGCATGACAGTATGTATTTTGTATTGGTGTGTGATTTTATGTATGTATTAATATATGGGTTATTATTTTATTTCTCCTTCATCCGTAGCCCAAAAAAATAAAAAATGAAAATAAAAAGTATGAAAATGCCTAGCTATCCCCTTTGCCCTTATGAAGTTGATATATATATATATATATATATATGCCAAAAAATTGAAGAAGCAGGGAGCGCCAATAGTGCATTAAAAGAGTACTGGAATTTTATTTAAAAAGTCCAAATTGGTGACAAGTAAAACCCGTACCATAAAAGGCGGTCAAACCACCGCTCGTATAACCGGCATATAATTTACCCCACCGTGCGAACGGAATATTCTTAATTCCAAATCCAAACGTCAGACCACGCCCATACGCGTTTCGTCATTCGACTTCGTCAGTAGGCCTGGTCTCCACTCTGGATGGACTCCGAGTTTCCTCTGTAAAGTTGGCGCATCCTACTTTACAATTTTAGTGTATGTGTACAGACCCCAAATATTACTATATTTGGGGTCTGTACACATACACTAAAATTGTAAAGTAGGATGCGCCAACTTTACAGAGGAAACTCGGAGTCCATCCAGAGTGGAGACCAGGCCTACTGACGAAGTCGAATGACGAAACGCGTATGGGCGTGGTCTGACGTTTGGATTTGGAATTAAGAATATTCCGTTCGCACGGTGGGGTAAATTATATGCCGGTTATACGAGCGGTGGTTTGACCGCCTTTTATGGTACGGGTTTTACTTGTCACCAATTTGGACTTTTTAAATAAAATTCCTGTACTCTTTTAATGCACTATTGGCGCTCCCTGCTTCTTCAATTTTTTGGCAGGACTACCACCCGTCCGGGATCGGGTACCATTGGGGAGGCGACAGCTGGAAATCCCAGAAGTGCGTACTGACAAACTTCTTCCACCAAATAATATTGGCAGTCAGTGAATTTGAGGAACATTGCTCCTAGTTTATCTTTGGACTTGTAGTTCCACGGGACTTTTCATATATATTCATATCAAAAAAAGCTTTTACCTTGTTATTTGCGCTCATACTATCTGTTCATATATATATATATATATATATATATATATATATACAAGACTGGTATGATCGGCACTCCCTCTGTTTAAACAACTACCCCGGTGCCTTCCTACTGTGAAATGTGTAGAGATGATGTTCTTCTAGAGAGGGGTTCTCCACCCCCTCTCAATTCTGAAAGAACAGGCGGCACTCCAAGGACTTGATGCAAATGAGTGTATTATGCAAAAAAATCAAACAGGTGGCATAACTGCGCCAACGTTTCAGCGCCACGCAGGGCGCTTTTATCAAGGCTGTATGCAAGTGACACAAAACAAACCCAAACAGTGTAAAACCATACCTTATATCTGTTTGTGAGAGAGAGAGGACCGCGTCTCTGAGCTGCGGGAGCTGGCGTCCGGCGGGGTTTCCGGTGGGTGTGCCCGTTGCGTTGCCAGGAAGTGACGTCACTGGTAGCCAGGCAACCCCGGGCGTCCCAGTCGCCGCTGACAACCCACTGTTCCTAGCGGAAGTAGAACGAAAAAAGTAAACAAACTAAAAGTGCTGGGCACTGTGAAATTGTGTTAGCTTACACAAATAAGAATATTATGCTCAAAATGTGAATCCATTGTACCCAATGTGAATACATGAGAGAATGGTGAATGATGTAATGCGAGTGACTAAAAGCTGTGCAAGGTGCCGATTAAAAAATGAAAAAAAAAAAAGATTGATTTAAAAACAATGATGGTATTGATGACCAGCAGAAATATAACCTTAAAGGTACATCAAAAACTCGTTAATAAACGATATGGGCTAGAGCTCATACGGCAATGGCAATTTACGTATGTGGGTATGTCTAACTACTGCACACCCAGTGTAAACAAAGGGACTATTGGCATACCGAATATGTATGCTCTGAAATGTACATATGCAATTATATGAAAAATGAATGTAAATCTGTTTGGGGCCGTCATAGACCCAGCCAGATGGGGATAGACCCTATGTGCCAAAGGTGGTGCCAGATTCAGCAGGTAGAGGGAAAGATGTCTAATCCTAAATAAAGTGTGTTAAGGTATTAAACACGAACAGGGAGAGAGCGAGCCTGTCTACTAAAGGTGGTGTCAAATTATACAGTAACAGGAAGAGATATCAGATCCTAGAGAGAAAGAAAGTGTGAACTGCAAATAGCTGATCATGCACACAAACTCATATTAATCACAAGAATACACTCCAGGCTACGTGTTCATTGAGTCCATGTGGCGTCAGTGTGGACAAGCGGTGTATCCATTCAAACTCTCTTTGAGCTAAGGCTTTAGCTCGATCTCCTCCCCTCGTGTCTACCGGTATGTAATCTACTATCATATGCCTCTCTCTCTCTCTCTCTCTCTCTCTCTATATATATATATATATATATATATACATTGTGTAACCATAGGTCCGGCACTCCCAGTGCAGCATGAATTACTTCGCTGGTGCTCTCACAGGTGTAAGCAGTGGCGTAACTACTGCCCCCGCAGCCCTCGCGGTGGCTTGGGGGCGAGGGGCTGCGGGGGCGCCGCCACTGATTTAGAGCAGATTGACATGGGACGAGCGTCCGCATGTCAATCTGCTGTCTCCTCTCCCTCCCTGCTGTAACGGGACACGGAGGGCACGGCGCGCCGCGCGCGCCTCTCCAGTGTCCATCCTGCGTCTCCGTCCATCTGGTCTAATAATGGAAGTGCCGTTCGTGAGCTCTGATTGGCTCACGAACCGGCACTTCCTTTATTAGACCAGAGAGACGGAGATGCAGGAGGGACATGAGAGAGGCGCGCGCTGTCCCCTCCTTGTCCCTCCTTCACAGCAGCGAGGGGGGGGGGACACTGAGGGGGCATGTATGGCACTGAGGGGGCATGTATGGCACAGGGGGCATATATGGCACTGAGGGGGCATGTATGGCACAGGGGGCACTGAGGGGGCATATATGGCACTGAGGGGGCATGTATGGCACAGGGGCACTGAGGGGGCATATATGGCACTGAGGGGGCATGTATGGCACAGGGGGCACTGAGGGGGCATATATGGCACTGGGGGGGCACTGAGGGGGTATATATGGCACTGGGGGGGAAGTGTGGGGCATATATCGCACTGAGGGGGCATATATGGCACTGGGGGGGTACTGAGGGGGATATGTGGCACTGCATGTGTACCTGGCACATGGGGGGGGGCTATATTTGGCACTGGGGGCACATGAGCACCTGGCACTGTGGGGGCATATGTGGTACTGGGGGAGGGGGGGCTATATGTGGCACTGGGGACATATGTGGCACTGGGAGCACAGCCCTAGCAACAAGCACTACCCCCTAGCAGCGAGCATGACACCCAGTGCATGAAACTCCTGGCAACGAGCATGACACCCAGTGCATGAAACACCTGGCAACGAGCATGACACCCTGAGCATGAAAACCCCTGGCACCGTGCATGGAACCAAGAGCATGAAACCCCTGGCAACGAGCAGGTAATTTAAAAGTAATTAGAAGCCTTATTGTAGGACTTAATGTGTAATGGGCATTACGGTGTGTGGCATAATGTATCACGGACATTGCGGTGTATGTCATAATGTGTCACAGGCATTACGGTGTGTGGCATACTATATCACGTGCATTGTGGTATGTGGTATAATGTCTCAGGGGCATTGCAGTGTGGCATAATGTATAACGGGCATTGCGGTATGTGTCACAGGTATTATGGTGTATGGTATACTATATCACGGGCATTGTGATATGTGGTATAATGTCTCAGGGTCATTGCAGTGTGTGGCATAATGTATCACGGACATTGCGGTATGTGTCATAATGTGTCGGGCATTACTGTGTGTTGTATACTATATCACGGGCATTGTGGTATGTTGTATAATGTCTCAGGGTCATTGCAGTGTGTGTCATAATGTGTCACAGGCATTGTATGTGCTATAATCTATAAGGGGCATTGCAGTGTGTAGCATAATGTATAATGGGCATTGCGATTCCTGTCGTCATGTGTCACAGGCATTACGGTGTGTGGCATAATGTGTCACAGGCATTACGGTGTGTGGCATAATGTGTCACAGACATTGTATGTGCTATAATGTATCAGGGGCATTGCAGTGTGTAGCATAATGTATAACGGGCTTTGCGATTCCTGTCGTCATGTGTCACAGGCATTACGGTGTGTGGCATAATGTGTCACAGGCATTACGGTGTGTGGCATAATGTGTCACAGGCATTACGGTGTGTGGCATAATGTGTCGGGGGCATTATGGTGTGTGCATATTGTGTCATGTGCATTATTGTGCGTGGAATAATGTCTAAGGGCCATTGCAGTATGTGGCATAATGTATACTGGGCATTACTATAAGGAGGAAAATTTACAAATAATGTAAGGGGCATGAATCAGGATTATTTTTCTTTCCAGTGGTGGCTAACGTCTGGGCGTGCAGGTTGCAAAACTGGGGTATAAGAAAGTCTTTTCCTGCAATACCACACCCCTTTATGCAAAGCCACGCCCATTCCAACAAAGCCACACACCCTTTTTGGTGGCTGTTTGTCCCTTTCATGGTGCCAATTATGGGGGATGGGGGATTGGGGGCGGGGGGGCGCCGAATAATTTTTTGGCTTGGGGGAGAAAAACTTCTAGTTACGCCACTGGGTGTAAGTAGATACAGAAGCAAAAGGTGCGGCACTGAAGCTGATTCTCTGTAATTAAGAGACACACACGGTCCTGCGTTTCAAATGCCGCACTTTCAGTGCCGCACCTTTTGCTACTAAAATTGCGACCTTACCTGATGTGCATACCTTTACTCAGGGTGTGTTGCGTATCCAACCTCCCTATGTCCCACCTGTGGCTCCTTGGGACTTGTCGGTGGTTTTGGAGGCACTACAAGAGTCTCCGTTTGAAACTCTTGGTTCAGCTGATCTTAAGTGGCTTTCCCTTAAGGTGGTGTTTCTGCTGGCTATTGCTTCGGCTAGAAGAGTGTCAGATTTGGGTGCCTTGTCCTGTAGTTCCCCTTATCTGATATTTCACTGTGACCGGGCGGTTCTTAGGACTCGTCCCGGTTATTTTCCTAAGGTGGTTTCTTCGTTCCACCTTAACCAGGAGATTGTGGTTCCGGCACTTGTTTCTCCTGATCTGTCTCCCAAAGAGCGGTCTTTGGATGTGGTACGGGCTCTCCGTATCTATGTGAAGAGAACTGCTTCTATTAGGAAATCTGATTCTCTCTTTGTGCTGTTTGGATTTCACAAACGGGGCTGGCCTGCTCACAAGCAAACTTTGGCCAGATGGATTAGAATGGTGATTGCACATGCTTATGTGAGGGCTGGTCTCTCAGCTCCTGCTCACATTACAGCCCATTCTACTCGGTCTGTTGGATCTTCTTGGTTGGCCCGCCGTGGTGCGACCCTTGAAAAATTGTGCAAGGCGGCTACGTGGTCCTCCGTGAACACGTTCATAAGGTTCTATGCCTTCGATACTGCCGCTTCCAAGGATGCTTCCTTTGGACGCTGGGTTCTTGTGCCCGCTACAGTGCATCCCCTCCCATAAGGAACTGCTTTAGGACATCCCCTATGTCTTTCCTTGTGGAGCCCAGTGTACCCCGCAGCAGAAAACAAGTTTTATGGTACGAACTTACCTTTGTTAAAACTCTTTCTGCGAGGTACACTGGGCTCCACAAGGCGCCCACCCTGACGCACTTAGCTTCTTTGGGTTGGTATGGCATTAGCCGCTGACACTTCTCCTGTCGTGAAAGTGTGGTGTATGTGGCTACTAACTGTTATTGTCTCTTTTCCTGCTACTGCATTGGGCTGGTTAACTAAAAACTGAGCTCCTGTGCAGGGATGCGGGGTTATAGAGGAGGCGGCGCTAGGCATTCAGGGAACAGTCAAAGCTTTTCAGCCTGTTGGTGCCTCGTATAAAGATCCTACTCCCCTATGTCTCCCCTATGTCTTTCCTTGTGGAGCCCAGTGTACCTCGCAGAAAGTTTTAACAAAGGTAAGTTCTTACCATAAAAATAATTTTATCTTTGCATCATGTGCTGTTTGGGGACTATTTTTTTAAGTGCCTTCCTGTCTGACACTGCAGTGCCACTCCTAGATGGGCCAGGTGTTTGTGCCGCCCACTTGGGTCGCTTAGCTTAGTCATCCAGCGACCTCGGTGAAAATTTTAGGACTAAAAATAATATTGTGAGGTATGAGGTGTTCAGAATAGACTGGAAATGAGTGGAAATTATTGTTATTGACCTTAATAATACTATAGGATCAAAATTACCCCCAAATTCTATGATTTAAGCTGTTTTTGAGGGTGTGTTTTTTTAAAAAAACACCCGAATCCAAAACGCACCCGAATCCGACAAAAATTCGAAAGGGAGGTTTTGCCAAAATGCGTCCGAATCCAAAACACGACCGCGGAACCAAAACCAAAACACAAAACACAAAAAAATGCCCGCTGCACATCTCTAGTCATAATGTGAATTGTGGATCATACCGTGTGTCATAATGTGAATTGTGGATCATACCGTGTGTCATAATGTGAACTGTGGATCATGCCGTGTGGCATAATGTGAATTGTGAATCATACAGTGTGTCATCATGTGAATTGTGGATCATACCATGTGTCATAATGTGAATTGTGGATCATACCGTGTGTCATAATGTGAATTGTGGATCATGCCGTGTGGCATAATGTGAATTGTGGCTCATACTGTGTGCTATAATGTGAATTTCGGCTCGTACCGTGTGCTATAATGTGAATTTCAGCTCGTACCGTGAGCTATAAGGTGAAAGGGGCACCAGTACTAGATAGTATAAGGGCGCCCCCTTTTGAGTGACCACGCCCCCTTTTCTGGAGCGGCGCGCGCATTATTGCATCCTTAACTTTTCCATACCCCCACTTCAAAATTTCCACTTCGACCACTGTATTGAATGTCAATAAATCCACTTTATTTATTTATTTATTTATTTATTTATTAACAGTTTCTTATATAGCGCAGCAAATTCCGTTGCGCTTTACAATTTGAAATAACAATTACAAACTTGGTGATAACAGTCATAGAGGTAGGAAGGCCCTGCTCGCAAGCTTACAATCTATAGGCATATGTACATAAGGAAAGGTGCTATCTATTGCATAGAATGAGAAGACATGTGAGGATATGTGTGGACTGTACAGAGTGGATGTAATTTGATAGCAAGGTTTATGAAAGTTATGTGGGCGGTTCAGGAATTTGATACGCTTGCCTAAAGAGGTGAGTTTTGAGGGAACGCTTGAAGGTTTGGAGACTAGAGGAGAGTCTTTATTCACATTACTGTTTATGCACTTTTTTGGAATTAAGGAAAGAGGGGCAAAATATATATTTTGGTCCTAGACTAGTATTTCCTAGTTCTGCCACTGTCCTCAATTTGTAAAGAAGATTATGATAAAAAAAATAAATCTACAAACTGAAACCCAGACTCCCAACAGTCATTAATTTATTTATATTGTATTCAAACAGACAGCAATTTATAGATACCTATGCCATACCTCCCAACTTCTTATTGTTGGGTGTCGGAACAAGATGCACCGGAGGTGTGGCTGAGGCCAGAAAGGGGGCAGGGCCTCGAGTGGAGGTGGCAGGGCCTAGCGCCGCGACACCCGTTTTTGTCATTTTTGAGGCATGCACAGCACTGCCTGACCAGCTGGGCAGTCCCTGGCTAACCCTCCATGCACTGATTACCCTCCAATTAGCGGGACTGTCCTGATGTATACGGGACAGTTGGGAGGTATTCCTATACATGTTGTATTAAGTGCCTAATTCTATTCTTTAGCTGTAATATTATTTATATATTATCAGATGGCCCAATACAGGCAACAGTAGTAATTGGATATATACAGTTTATAAACCAGACCTATGGTAGATACAAAAAACATAGTTGACATGGGTATCCAATTAGGTGCAATGCGTTTTCAGCTATCAAAACAACCAGATATCACGATCCAATTATGGTCCATTTGATCACCCAAAAATAAACCTGTGATAAAAAAAACAACAACACATGGGATCAGGGATAAATCCCCAATCCCATGTGTTATCACGGCTCCAGCAGGCTATTTATCGCGGATAATGCTTCAGGTGCCTGAGGCAGGTAATTGGATACCCCCTATAGAGTACACACACACAATAAAACAAAACAGAGAAATGTTGCTTTATATCTTGGTACATTCGTAATAAGCTATAAAGCAAAAACATAACAAAAAACTATATATTTTTTTTAGGTATTATCCCGTTAAACCTAGCTGAGCAAGCGTTTCAGATAATTTACTTAGTTTTTGTACACTGGTTTTCACTTCACTGCAAGTCTGTGTAGGAAGTTAGGTGATAAAACAAACAAACCAAAGCTTTGATTTAAAAGTAAACATTGTGTCTTTTGTATAGCAGTTCTGTCACTGTACTAAAATAGAATTCACAGAGCTTTCTGAACATCCTTTATCTGTAATCCTTTAAAAATGACTTACTTTGAAGTACCCTACACTGTATCTTGAACATGTTTAAAAATGTAAGTGTACACGTGATATTACACATGCATGTTTGTCTTTCTACAATTTTTCTGCTTTATGTGTTTTATTGTTTATAATAATAATAATAATAATAATAATAATACGTTTGTGTACAGAATGTGTAATGTTTGATGGTATATCACTTGGCAACCAACTAATGGTTCTACAGCTGTCCCTATGTGTTGCAATGACTGATATGCTGTACATCTGCACACCATTTCTTGCCTATAAATCTTGGAACTAAAGTTGCTTTTCAACAAGATTTATGTAAAGCTGTTTCCCATGTAAAAGTAATACATTTAATTTTAAAACGCTGGTATGTTCAAAGCATTGGATTGAACTTGTCTACTTACCGGTCATGGAGAATTTCATTAGGAGGTTTTGGATTTGTACACAAGAGAAATATATACAAAAGCAATATACTGTAAATAAGTTTCCAGTGACTATTCAGGGGAAATTCATTAACATAAGTAAAGCAAATGACAACAAAACAGGTGCACAGTATTTTGATATTTATATATATATATATATATATATATATATATATATATATATATAATAGCCCAGATCTGTGACTCTGTGTCTGTGTTTAACGCTGGGCTTGGCTAGGAGCTCTCATTGGGTTAGCAGCAGGTCTATCACACCCAGTCCACCGCTGATTGGGCGAGAAACGCCCTCCCACACAGGTTACATCCAATGGGAGGCTCTGTCCTTTGGCTGTTGTGTGTTCCCAGAGCAGGATTAACAATGGGGCTGATGGAGCTGCAGCTTCAGGTCCACACCCCAAAATAGGCCCACAGCATCTGTAGCAACATACCCTCAAACAGTTTACACAAAAATTGCTACAAATTCGAAAAGGGGACATGGCCACGGGTAAAGAGGCGGGTACAGCTGGAGGGTATGCCACTGCATCTGCAGCAAGTCTTTGCGCTGTAGACAGGGGGAAAAAAAACCTTTTACTGCAGCGTCCTATGGGGGTCATTCCGACCTGATCGTACACTGCCATTTTTTGCAGCACAGCGATCAGGTCACTACTGCACCGCAATGCGCAGGCGCGTCGTACGGGTACAAAGCAGATCGTTGCTGTGCAATGGATTTAACAAAGAATGCATTCGCACAGCCAATCGCAAGGAGATTGACAGGAAGAGGGCGTTTATGGGTGTCAACTGACCATTTTCTGGGAGTGTTTGGAAAAACGCAGGCGTGTCCAAGTGTTTGCAGGGCGGGTGTCTGACGTCAATTCCAGGACCGGACAGGCTGAAGTGATCGCAAGGGCTGAGTAAGTTCTGAGCTACTCAGAAACTGCACAAACTATTTTTGTACGGCTCGGCTGCACATGCGATTGCACCCTTGCACAGCAAATATACACTCCCCCGTGGGCGGTGACTATGCGTTCGCTCGGCTGCAAAAAGTAGCTAGAAAGCGATCAACTCAGTATGACCCCCTATGTCCTGCTGCCAGTACTCCTGCCCCCTCGGGCATCAACAATCCCCACTCCCTAGCCGTGGCGCAGGTTGAACAAAAGCTGCTGCGGCCACTGGCATAGATGTGTATGAAAGCGGCGCAGCGGAAGACTTTCATAGCCCTCCCTGCGCCGCATACTCTCTGAGCTCCCGGAGCCTCTTCTGCGCATGATGTCACAGAAGTGCCTCCCCACCACAGCCACGCCCAGATCCCCAGAGGCCCTGACCCTTCATCACAGCACCTCGGCTGCCGGCCTGGAAGCCACGAGATGGCTAATGTAACGGATAGAGTGGGTGATATACCACGGAGGGTATTGTCTGGATGCTGAATCAATGTAAAAGGTGACAGTGCTGTGCAGTGCAGTGGGTGTGCAGTGTCACTGACACTGCACAGTACTCTCACCTTTTACATTGATTCAGCGAGTCAGTCAGTTCTGCCAGCCAGTTACTATTGTTAGCGCCAGTGTCCCAACGTGACGCATTACAGGGAAGTAAACCACTAAATAAACTACAACTCCCAGCAGCCCTTAGCGCCGAAGCATTCTGGCGCTAACGGCTGCTGGGAGCTGTAGTTTATTGAGTGCATCTTCTTCCCTGTAATGCGACGTGTTGGGACACCAGCGCTAACAATAGTGACTGGCTGCTGTGCGAGTCTCCGGGAGAGCCACTGCCAAAGGGAGGACAGCAGCTTAGCTGCTTCCAGGAGAAGCATTACCCGCCCCTCCCCCACTCGCAGTACCTCCTGGCCTCATCCGCGGCACCCCCATCCAGCACCCACGGTGGCTCTGGACCCCCACCCGCAGCACCACCACACCCGCCCCTCTCCCACCCGCAGCACCCTCGCAACTGCTCCTCCTCACCCACTGTGGCTCCGGACCCCCACCCGAGGCACCAATGCACCCTCCCCCACCCTAGGCACCAGCCCCTCCCCTCTGAATCTCCCCCGCACCTGCCACTCCGCCAACCACAGCAACTACTAGGTGATTAATCCGGCCCTGCATGCGCTGTTCACGCCACTGCAAGGGGCTTCGACCCCTTAACCATCACACGCCCTTTGTCCATGCAATATTTACCACTCACAAATATGATTGGAGATAATACTCCATATACTAAAAATATTGTACGCCACAAGGGCATGCAAGAGTTAAGGGGGAATAGCCACTTACGACGGTGTGAAGAGCGCCCGTAGGGCACGATGAATCACCCAGTATATATATATATATATATATATATATATAAAGTCTGCAATAAGTCCGGCACTCACTGTTACTTGATATGCTGTCCCCGTTGCCTTCCGTGAAATACAGCTCACACTGTTAATGTAACGAAGATTGGTAACGGCGGCACTCAGGAATAAAGACACAACCACAGCCAGTAGTATCAGCCAACGTTTCAAAGCATGTGCTTTTTCGTCAGGGCAATAACTATTGCCCTGACGAAAAAGCACATGCTTTGAAACGTTGGCTGATACTACTGGCTGTGGTTGTGTCTTTATTCCTGAGTGCCGCCGTTACCAATCTTCGTTATATATATATATATATATACAAAATCAGAGGTTAAAGTGAGCCGGAGCGGGGAAGAACTGCGTTCTGCCAGTTCCATTTGGAGACAGAACCTAGGAAAATGCCATGCGCCCGCTGAGATGGTGTTGCCGGCTTCTGGCTCAGGAAGTGTGCGGCGCTATGGGAGAGACATCATGATGTCTCTCCCATAATTGCGAGGAGCGGGCACCAGACGAAGGCTGCAGTCTGGATGCAGGATCGGGGCTGGTGAGTATTGTTTTTTTTGTGTGTAAGCAGCGCTACTAAAGGGGGGGACTGGGGGCATAACTACTGGGGGCAAACCAACTGGGGGCATAACTACAGGGGTCATTAATATGGGGGCATTGGGGGCAAACCAACTGGGGGCAAACCAACTGAGGGCACACCAACTGGGGGCATAACTACTGGGGGCAAACCAACTGGGGGCATATCTACAGGGGAGCATAACTACAGGGGGCATATCTACTGGGGACATTTATTATTATTTATTTATTACCAGTTATTTATATAGCGCACACATATTCCACAGCGCTTTACAGAGAATATTTGGCCATTTACATCATTCCCTGCTCCAGTGGAGCTTACAATCTATATTCCCTACCACATGTACACGCACACACATTCATGTTAGGGTTAATTTTGTTGGGATACAATTAACCTACCAGTATATTTTTGGATTGTGGGAGGAAACTGGAGTACCTGGAGGAAACCCATGCAAGTACGGGGAGAATATACAAACTTGGTGGGAATAGAACCTATGACCTCAGTGCTGTGAGGCAGTAATGCTAACCATTACACCATACGTAATGCCCATAACTACATGGGGCATAACTACGGGGGCATCACTACAGGGGGCAATACTAATGAGAGCATTGCATAGGGGACATAAGGGCACTACTACTGGGGGCACTGAATAAGGGGCACCAATACTATGAGCTCTACATAAGGGGCACTACAACTATGGTCACTACCACTACAGTGGGTATTGCATAAGGGGCACCACTGCTGTGGGGATTATGTGTATTTGGGGTGCTACTACTGTGGGCTTTGTGTATAAGGGGCACTAATGTGTGTCATAACATGAATAAGGGACACTAATATGTGGTGTAATGTGAATAAGATTGTGCTACTGTGAGGCATAATTTTAATTGGGGATACTATTGGGTGACCACGCCCCTTTCTTTTCAAGGCCATGACATTTTTTGTGGCGCACGCAGTTCCTTTATTTCACTAGCGTGGGTGGTGGTGGAGGGGAGAGTTCCACCACCTCTCTAGGACCACTTTAAGCACTGCATTTAATATGTTTGTTAGTTTGTTTGTTTGTTTGTTTGTTTGTACGTACACAAATATCTTCCACAGCCCTCTAGTTGAAGCTGCAAATCTTAGTTATTTAGTATCAAAAAATTAAGCTACAGTATTTTACCACATAGTGACAATGCAACTAATATTAAAAACATAATTTTTTTGTCTGTAAACAAATCTCACAAGAATACATTTTACAGAACCTCCAGGATTGCCACCCCATCAACTGCAACTTAAAATAGGAGCACCTATAAAGCTTCTACCACCAGTAGGAATAAGAGCCACCACCAGTAGGGATAAGTGCAGTGCCCAGAATTGTTTTATACAATTAGATATGGCTGTGCTCTTCTCCCAGCTGTTGCTAGCTCCCACTGGAGGAAGTATCCTTGTTTTAAGTGCAAATTGGGAGAAGTGAAACTGCACTGTTCAGATGCAGCTGGTTCACATTGGCCATTTTAGATTAAAAAAGAGGTTGTGTCTTTCCTAGGAGTCAGTAACTGTGGGGAGAAGATGCTTTAGGTAGAGATTGAGGTTGCCTAACTGCACACACCTTCTATGCCCTTACTGTCATGATTAATGTAAGCCACAAATGATTCAAAACTCAGCAGTATTTTAGGAAAAGACTGAACAGTTTAATTTATTAATGGTGTACTTCAAAAGTGGTAGGAGGTCATAGTTATGATGTGACATTTACATATCAATGTGTGCCCATAGAGATTTCTATGTAATTTCTGAAAACTTCTAGTTTATGGAGGCATCTTCTGAGGACCAAGGATAGGGATACAGCTTGTGATACACAACACAGCCCATCTAGGTGCAGCAGTGCAAAATCATGTCATTGGAAATCCCCCCTACACATTATCCCACACAGTAGAAATCCCCTGCTTACACATTATTCCACACAGTAGAAATCCCTCCTTACACATTATACTACTCAGTAGAAATCCCCCCTACACATTATCCCACACAGTAGAAATCCCCTGCTTACACATTATTCCACACAGTAGAAATCCCTCCTTACACATTATACTACTCACTAGAAATCCCCCCTTACACATTATCCCACACAGTAGAAATCTCACCTTACACATTATACTACACAGTAGAAATCCCCCCTACACATTATCCCACACAGTAGAAATCCCCTGCTTACACATTATTCCACACAGTAGAAATCCCTCCTTACACATTATACTACTCAGTAGAAATCCCCCCTTACACATTATCCCACACAGTAGAAATCCCTCCTTACACATTATACTACTCAGTAGAAATCCCCCCTTACACATTATCCCACACAGTAGAAATCCCTCCTTACACATTATACTGCTCAGTAGAAATCCCCCCTTACACATTATTCCACACAGTAGAAATCCCTCCTTACACATTATACTACTCAGTAGAAATCCCTCCTTACACATTATCCCACACAGTAGAAATCTCACCTTACACATTATACTACACAGTAGAAATCCCCCCTACACATTATCCCACACAGTAGAAATCCCCTGCTTACACATTATGCCACACAGTAGAAATCCCTCCTTACACATTATACTACTCAGTAGAAATCCCCCCTTACACATTATCCCACACAGTAGAAATACCACCTTACACATTATCACACACAGCAGAAATCCTCCCCTTACACATTATCCCACACAGCAGAAATCCCCTCTTAAACATTATCCCACACAGCAGAAACAGCAGAAACCCCCACCTTACACATTATCCCACACAGCAGAAATACCCCCTTACACATTATCCCACACAGCAGAAATCCCCCCTTACACATTATCACACACAGTAGAAATCCCCCCTTACACATTATACTACTCAGTAGAAATCCCCCTTACACATTATCCCACACAGCAGAAATCCCCCCTTACACATTATGTAACTCCAACTCTCTCTGCAAATGATATATCTGCCCCCCCCCCCCCCCCTCCACCCTGCACATGGTTTTGCCCAACTGCCAACAAATTTGCTGCTGCAATCAACTCTGAATTACCCATAGTGTGACTATGGGGGACATGTACTAAGCAGTGATAAAAGTGGTGAGAGTCCATTAGCAGAGAAAAAGAGTGCTTCATAGGATAAGAGATCAGCTGTTTCTCACATAAGTGTAAATATTACCTCTGATTGAAAATTTGCCAAAGCATATAAACATAACAATGTATCAGTCTACCAGAGGATAAGTAACATCCATGAAGATACAATATATCACATGAGAGCACAAAAGCAGAGAAAAAATACTGCATGTGTTACTATAGTTTGATATTGCTTAGACAAATTAGAGCTTAAGTCTCTATTAAGGGAATTGTCCAAAGCTCGTAAGCAAAAACAATGTATCAAAATATATGGTGATAAATCGCACCCATTAATGAAACACTATATCAGCTGCAGGCACAATTATTGAAACAGTATAACTCTGTGTGTATTTGATGACAGCTAGGAAGAAAGTGCATAAACACAAAAGTTAGATTTGAATTATGCAAATGTGATGTCATTTTGGCATCTGATATTCCAAAATAAGAGTGTGATAACATGCGCTTTATCACACAAAACTAAAAAAGCAACAGGTCACATGAATTTGAGGGTAATTTGAGTGCATATTGCACCATATAGCGTTGGTAAAAAGTTCCAGCGACTTGAAAAAATCACAATAGCAAAAACCCGGATAGGAAGGTTAAGTGACCTATGGAGGAAATAACTACTATTAGGGACCGCCGTACACAGTGGTCTCGGCGGTCTCAAACCTTCAGGTGGGGGTTGATAGACAGTGAGTCTGGGACCAGGAGCAGCGATGTGACTCCAACTCTCTCTGCAAATGTTATATCTGCCCCCCCCCCCCGCAGTGCACATGGTTTTGCCCAACTGCTAACAAATTTGCTGCTGCGATCAACTCTGAATTACCCATATTGTGACTATGGGGGACATGTACTAAGCAGTGATAAAAGTGGAGAAGTGAGCCATTGGAGAAGGTGCCCATGACAACCAATCAGCACTGACATAACATTTATAATTTGCATACTATAGAAGTATACAGAGCAGCTGATTGGTTGTCATGGGCGACTTCTCCACTGACTCACTTCTCCACTTTTATCACTGCTTAGTATTCACTCACTATTGTATCTTGTGAGTTCTATATACATTATAAATCTAAATACACTGCTCAAAAAAATAAAAGGAACACTAAAATAACACATCCTAGATCTGAATGAATGAAATATTCTTATTAAATACTTTGTTCTTTACATAGTTGAATGTACTGACAACAAAATCACACAAAAGTTATCAATGGAAATCAAATTTATTAACCTCAAAATTAAAGTGGAAAAACACACTACAGGCTGATCCAACTTTGATGTAATGTCCTTAAAACAAGTCAAAATGAGGCTCAGTAGTGTGTGTGGCCTCCATGTGCCTGTATGACCCCTCTACAACGCCTGGGCATGCTCCTGATGAGGTGGCGGATGGTCTCCTGAGGGATCTGCTCCCAGACCAGGACTACAGCATCCACCAACTCCTGGACAGTCTGTGGTGCAACGTGGTGTTGGTGGATGGAGCGAGACATGATGTCCCAGATGTGCTCAATTGGATTCAGGTCTGGGAACGGGCGGGCCATTCTATAGCATCAATGCCTTCATCTTGCAGGAACTGCTGACACACTCCAACCACATGAGGTCTAGAATTGTCTTGCATTAGGAGGAACCCAGGGCCAACCGCACCAGCATATGGTCTCACAAGGGGTCTGAGGATCTCATCTCAGTACCTAATGGCAGTCAGGCTACCTCTGGCGAGCACATGGAGGGCTGTGCGGCCCCCCAAAGAACTGCCACCCCACACCATTACTGACCCACTGCCAAACCGGTCATACTGGAGTATGTTGCAGGCAGCAGAACGTTCACCGTGGCGTCTCCAGACTCTGTCACGTCTGTCACATGTGCTCAGAGAGAACCTGCTTTCATCTGTGAAGAGCACAGGGCGCCAGTGGCAAATTTGCCAATCTTGGTGTTCTCTGGTAAATGCCAAACGTCCTGCACGGTGTTAAGCTGTAAGCACAACCCCCACCTGTGTATGTCGGGCCCTCATACCACCCTCATGGAGTCTGTTTCTGATCGTTTGAGTAGACACATGCACATTTGTGGCTTGCTGGAGGTCATTTTACAGGGCTCTAGCAGTGCTCCTCCTGTTCCTCCTTGCACAAAGGCGGAAGTAGCAGTCCTGCTGCTGGGTTGTTGCCCTCCTACGTCCTCCTCCACGTCTCCTGATGTACTGGCCTGTCTCCTGGTAGCGCCTCCATGCTCTGGACACTACGCTGACAGACACAGCAAACCTTCTTGCCACAGCTCGCATTGATGTGCCATCCTGGATGAGCTGCACTACCTGAGCCACTTGTGTGGGTTGTAGGGAGGTCATACAGGCACGTGGAGGCCACACACACTACTGAGCCTCATTTTGACTTGTTTTAAGGACATTACATCAAAGTTGGATCAGCCTGTAGTGCGTTTTTCCACTTTAATTTTGAATGTGACTCCAAATCCAGACCTCCATGGGTTAATAAATTTGATTTCCATTAATCATTTTTGTGTGATTTTGTTGTCAGCACATTCAACTATGTAAAGAACTAAGTATTTAATAAGAATATTTCATTCATTCAGATCTAGGATGTGTTATTTTAGTGTTCCCTTTATTTTTTTGAGCAGTGTGTATGTATATATATATATATATATATATATATATATATATATATATGATTGAATCATATATCTGTATCAATTCTATATTATATTGATAATGATTGATTAGCCACCCACTGATATTATTTCTTTAATCTATCATATACAGTAGTTTATAATTGTAGTCAGTGTACAACAGGGATGGTATAAAAAATGATATATAGACACAGCAATACATTGTAAATGTATACTCTCTAATGAGAATGCTCATGCACAGTGATATTCTCACACCAGCCTGTCATATTAACAAAATCACAGAGGTGTCAACGTAATTCTATTATGTTACAAATACAGTCACAATAGTGTCTTCAACTTGTTATAAAAGGGTATGTGGTTTTATAATATGTATCACCGTGAAGGCAATGCAATATATACTATGTAACACCATGCTTTCAGCTAGCTCTATGGGCTGCACATATACTAACAGAGTCCTACTGCTTCAAGCTTAAAAAAAGCAAATACCGTGGTTAGTTGTACAGTATGAATCATGTGCTATTAAGCTGTTTATGGGATCCAACATTTATTTACAATAAATAAATAACCGTAATTATATTGTAAAGCTTTGAGTATATAAAGAAATCTCATGGATTATATAAATATATATATTCCGAGTAAAGGTGGTTATATCCTTAGCAGGATTGATCACTTGCAGTTATTTATTTATGGTGTCGGTGTTTATTACACTATAATATTACTAGTTTAATTGCAGATTGAAACCTTTAAGTCCTAAAGCATCATATTGTCATTTCACAGTACACTGTATACAGTATATCAGATATTTGTTCTGTAATCTATATTCAGTCCTTGCTACTGGCAAGACACAAACAGGGCGTAATGTTTGATTTACATATGATGAGAACTGTGCCCGGTCCATGCCACGGTGCAGGTGTTCCCATGCCTGCTGGGTGCCCAGGCACACATAACACTGCAGAAGGCGTTATAGAGGTCAGTCCAGGATGTGGTCAATGTGGTGAGTTCCTGCTGGCAGGACCTATGCAATGTCAAGAAATACTTTGGGGACATAAAGAGGGACCTCAAAGCAAAGATGGCAGAGGAGCGCCACGGGTATTTAAACGTACGCATACAGTATAAATATTTCTTACAAAAATATGTGGCAGTAACACTGAAGAGAAGTTTGTGTTTGTAAATCCTGTAAATTTTATATTTTCAATCAAATGACTATGAGACAGTCTAGCAGGGTAAGGGACATTTGGTAATATGTACATCCAACAAACATTGGGCCTAATTGAGACCTGATTGCAGCAGCAAAATTGTTCTCTAATGGGCAAAACCATGTGCACTGCAGGGGCGGCAGATATAACATGTGCAGAGTAATTTAGATTTGGGTGGTTTATATTGTTTCTGTGCACGGTAAATACTGGCTGATTTATTTTTACACTGCAATTTAGGTTTCATTTTAAGCACACCCCATCCAAATCTAACTCTCTCTGCACATGTTATATTTGCCCCACCTGCACTGCACATGGGGGGGTCATTCCAAGTTGATCTCTAGCTGCCATTGTTCGCAGCGCAGCAATCAGGCTAAAAATCTGCATTTCTGCGCATGCATATGCACCGCAATGCGCATGCGCAACGTACGGGTACAAAGTCATTTGTGATTTTGCACAGGTTCTAGCAAAGCTTTCAGTCGCACGGCACAAAACAAGAAGATTGACAGGAATGGGGTGTTTCTGGGTGTCAACTGACCGTTTTCAGGGAGTGTTTGGAAAAACGCAGGCGTGGCTGGGCGAATGCACAGGTGGGTGTGTGATGTCAAAAGCCAACCCTCCAACGTTAGAATCAACGCACACGAAGAGTAAGTCCAGGGCTGGTCTTGTTCTGCACAAAATGTTTTTGCAGGCGCTCTGCTGCACAGGCGTTCAAACTTCTGCAAAGTGAAAATACACTCCCCGGTGGGCGGCGACAATGTGTTTGCACGGCTGCTAAAAACTGCTAGCGAGCGATCAACTCGGAATGACCCCCATGGTTTTGCCCATTATACCCCTTTCAGACATGCTCTAAATTCCCGGGATTTTTAACATGAACGCGCATCAACCCGGGCATTTGGTATGTCTGAAAGGCTCCGACCTGGGAATGTGATCCGGGTCGCCAACCCTGCAATTAACCTGGGATTTTACCGGGTCTTTCTTCCCGGGTTGGCTTCCCGGGTTAAGTCTAAAATGCGCGACCCGGGAATTTGCTCTCTGGCTGCATGAAAAAGGTTTTCATTGGTCAGGAAGGACCATCTGATGCCTGCTGATGACCTCATCAGCGGCAGACGGAGGGGAACAGACACCACAGCAGCATGGGAGGAAGCAGAGAGCTTTGCAGTGAATTGTGGAGTGCAGAAGGTACACAGAGCTGTGCATGTATGTGTGCCAATGCCAGAGGGTGCCAGAGTAACACAGAGCTGTGCAGAGAAGACTGCAGCAGTGTGCAGAGAAGTGTGCCAGAGGGTGCCAGTGAAGAGACTGACATTTTGTTCATAATGTCTCACTGGAAGGAGGAGGAGGTCCAGGAGCTACTACATGTGAGGGGTGAGGAGGAAATAAAATCACAAATAACGGGCACTGTTAAGGATGCCATGATCTATGGCAACATTGCAAAGATCCTGTCCAGCAGAGGTATTGTAAAGACACAACAGCAAGTTCTTAACAAACTAAAGTCCCTTAAGAAACAATGGCCCTCATTCCGAGTTGTTCGCTCGGTATATTTCATCGCATCGCAGTGAAATTCCGCTTAGTACGCATGCGCAATATTCGCACTGCGACTGCGCCAAGTAATTTTACAATGAAGAAAGTATTTTTACTCACGGCTTTTTCTTCGCTCCGGCGATCGTAATGTGATTGACAGGAAATGGGTGTTACTGGGTGGAAACACGGCGTTTCAGGGGCGTGTGGTTAAAAACGCTACCGTTTCCGGAAAAAACGCAGGAGTGGCCGGAGAAACGGAGGAGTGTCTGGGCGAACGCTGGGTGTGTTTATGACGTCAAACCAGGAACGACAAGCACTGAACTGATCGCAGATGCCGAGTAAGTCTGAAGCTACTCTGAAACTGCTAAGTAGTTTGTAATCGCAATATTGCGAATACATCGTTTGCAATTTTAAGAAGCTAAGATTCACTCCCAGTAGGCGGCGGCTTAGCGTGTGTAACTCTGCTAAAATCGCCTTGCGAGCGATCAACTCGGAATGAGGGCCAATATACCAAGGTCCATGACCACAATCGAAATCACAGTGGTATGGGAAGGATGGAGTGGCCCTTATATGAACTGTGCAGCAACGTATTTGGCCATACAGCACTTAGCAATCCCGTTGCCCTATCCTCATCTAGTGTTTCTGGCACGCTGTCTGCTATACCATCAGCCGCATCTCCATCATCTCCAGAGTGCAGCCAGCAGAGCCCGGCATCATTGCAGATCCTATTTGATGATGATCCAGATGTTGATTCTGATGTCACCATCATCATCGATCCGAACAAGGCCACAGATGTGACAGCATCGCCTCAGCGTCATTTTTTAAATTCAGGATGGCCGCCGCGAGCTGCGTCATCGCCCCGCCCCCTCTGGCTGACTTATATAAGTCAGCGCGAGGGAGCGGCTGTCAGTCCGACGGCAGAGGAGAAGCTGAGAAGAGTTCCTGAAGGCAGAAGTCGCCTGAAGTCCTGGATGGGCGGCGGCTATGCAAAAGAGCTTAGCAGCTGCCGCCCACCAGGTGAAGACGCTGGAAGCCCTGGTGAAGGCGGCGGCCATGCAAAAGAGCTTAAAGGCCGCCTCCTCTCAGGCAAAGCCGCCGGAGGAAAACGCTGGAAGCCCTGGGGAGGTGACGCACCCCTCCAGGTGAAGACGCCGGAAGCCCTGGGGAGGCGGCGGCCATGCAAAAGAGCTTAAAGGCCGCCACCCCCAGGTGAAGACCCAGTCAAATAAACTTTTTTTTTAAAGACTGGTGGTTTTATTTTAATATTTTCTTTACAGGTGGACAACAGGTGCCAGCAGGCCATTTATGTCCGGGCATGCTGGCACTTGTGGTTCTCCAAGTGCCAGCATGCTGGGGCAGGCTTGCTGGGACCTGTAGGCCACCTGTAAAGAACAATATTACTATTCTTTACAGGTTGACCACAGGTGCCAGCGGGCCATTTATGTCCGGGCATGCTGGCATTTGTGGTTTTCCAAGTGCCAGCATGCTGGGGCCACCTGTAAAGAACTATATTAACAATGAACCCTGCACCCACTGCCACCAGGGGTGCAGGGCATAGCACTGGGCTATCAGCCCAGTGCTGGTTATTGCTCGGGAGGGGGACCCCATTTTTATTTTTTAGGGTCCCCACTTCTGAGGAATCCCAGCCCTGGGCTGACTAGTTTGGGGGGTGGGGTGGGGGGGGCAGATTAATGTTATGGCAGGGGGACCCCATACCGAGTGTCTCCCCTGCTATGGCATTATCCCCCCTGGCTGGTTCTGCCTGGTGCTGGTTTCGCCAGTGTATGGGGGGGGGGGGATGCCTACACTTTTTTTTTAACCCCACTCTATTGGGGGGTGGATTGTTAGCTGCTTTTGCCTCCCCAGCCACTGACCTCACCGCACGCCACTGCAGTATACGCAGCAGGCTCAGTCTTCCACCACTTTTGGGGATACTCACCAGTTTGTACAGCAATCCCAGTCTCCCACCACTTTTGGGGATACTCACCAGTGTACGCAGCAATCCCAGTCTCCCCCCACTTTTGGGGATACTCACCAGTGTACGCAGCAATCCCAGTCTCCCAACACTTTTGGGGATACTCACCAGTTTGTACAGCAATCCCAGTCGCCCACCACTTTTGGGGATACTCACCAGTGTACGCAGCAATCCCAGTCTCCCAACACTTTTGGGGATACTCACCAGTTTGTGCAGCAATCCCAGTCTCCCCCCACTTTTGGGAATACTCACCAGTTTGCGCAGCAATCTCAGTCTCCAACATCCTTTAATTCGACCTTGAATACACTGAACAATAGACAGAGAGGTCCAGAATTTGGAGATTCATTATCTAGTACAACTCCAGAGGAATCTACTCCCAGCAATAAACCACAGTACCAAATTCTCTAATTAATACTGTGCATATACAGTAAATGTTTATTCTATGTTTATTGGTTGGGTATTGTGCCCATAACTTTATTTTTGGTTAACGTTTTGTTTGTGAAATGCGTATATTTGTCTTCAAAAAAACAGGTATTGCGCATACGCTCATAATTATGAGTACATCATACACCTTGGTCTTATGATTATCTTGTTTGTATTTTGCACTGCAATACCGCAGCACTTTTTTTTTAATGTAGAACAGGGGTCTTCAACCTTTGCCCTGCAGCTGTTATGGAACTACACTTCCCAACATTTTCTGCCACCGTTTAGCATGGGCTAAAATCTAAAATGTGGATGGGCATACTGGGAACTGAAGTTCCATAACAGCTGCAGGCCAAAGGTTGAAGATCCTTGTGATACACCATGCCCTTCGGCAAAACTACTTTTTTGCACTGCAATACCACAGCACTTTTATGTTATGGCTAAAGTGGGTGTAATGCGCCTGTCATTCCTAAAAAGTTTTTGTACTATACTTTATATGTCCTCATAATTGGGAGGATCTCATTAAAGATGTAAAAGACGTGCACACACGTTTTACAACTTAAAAAAAACCTTTATTCTTTCTAAAATAAAACAATTTTGGAAAAGAAAAACTGGTCTATTTATTGGTATATATATATATATATATATATATATATATATATATAGGATCATGGAATTTAAATTAACTCCACCACGGCAATCAAACTTTCCATGCTACACAAATGCTTGTCAGCCATGAATCCAGCAATGCATTATGGGCACCACACCCAGTCCATTTATAGCCTGCCCTTCCCTTTGCATGATCTCATTATTGTGTGCCTGCAAACCGTCCCCTTAAAATTATGACACTGCCTTCAAAACTGGAAAATCCAGCTTATGTCTGAAAGGGACCAACCCGGGAATTTCCCGGGTCTGTGGTGTAGTGTGAAAGGGGGTCTGAAGAAAAACCTGGGTTTTTGTTGGAGAGAAAATCCTGGGACTTGAGCAGGGTAATTCCCTGGTCGTATGTCTGAAAGGGGTATTAGAGAACAATTTTGCTGCTGCAATCAGGTCTGAGTTAGGCCCTTTATTTTTGCAGGTGAGGCAATTAGCACATTAATAATAATAATATATATTTTTTTTTATATAGCTCTCTTTCTCCAATAGGACTCAAGGCGCTTAACAGATACATAGCATAATATAGTACAGAAAATAATGAAGTACAGAACAGCTTTCCATAAAATACAGAAGCATGGAGACACTAAAGGGACAATTATGGGCATGCTTGTGTAAACAGGAAAGTCTTGAGTCTACTTTTGAAGGATTCTATATTTGGGGCCTCTCGCACTGTGCGGGGAAGTGAATTCCATAGCGTCGGAGCCGCATGACTAAAAGCTCGACCCCCAGATGAAATACGGGAGATTCTAAGTACTGCTAAAAGTCCTTCATCTACAGATTGCAGTAATCGAGTGGGGCAGTATGGGGTCAGAAGCTGCTTCAGGTACCTTGGGTAGGTCATGTAGTGCTTTGAAGCTCAGTAAGCCAATCTTGAAGATGATTTGCCATCTTACAGGCAGCCAGTGAAGGGAGTAGAGTATGGGTGTTATGTGGCTAGAACGGGGCTGGTCCGTTAACAACCTGGCAGCTGTGTTTTGCACCAGCTGTAAGCGGTGCAATTCTTTTGCTGGGAGACCAAGATAGAGGGCATTACAGTAGTCTAAACGAGATGATACAAATGCATGTATGACTTTTGGCAGATCATCTGAGGGAATTAAGTGCTTGATTCTGGCTATGTTCCTCAGGTGAAAGAATGAGGATTTGAATGTGGCTGATATCTGATGTTTAAGTGTCAAGCCACCATCCAGGACAATACCAAGATTCCGCACACGATCAGTGGTTTGTAATTCTGAGTCCCCGAGTGTAAGTCCAGTTGGTTGGCTATGCTGCAGTCTTGTCCTTTGATGTTGCGTTCCTATCATAAGGACCTCTGTTTTATCCGGATTCCGTCACAGCCAACTGGCACTCATCCACTCCTGGAGTTCAGCTAGACAGCCATTTATGGTTGCTATTGGGTTATCAGTGCCCGGAACAAAAGGACAGGTACAGTTGTGTATCATCTTCATAGCAGTGGTAGACTAGCCCATGGCGCCTGATTATTTCAGCCAGCGGGAGCATGTATACTGCAAAAAGCATGTGGGATAGTATAGAACCTTGTGGGACACCACATGGCAATGGCACTGGTGGTGATGAGTATAATCCAGACGATACTCTCTGTGACCTGCCTGTGAGAAATTATTTGAACCAGCTTAGGACTGTGCCATCCAGTCCACAAAAATGTATCAGTCGCTCAATCAAAAGCCCATGGTCCATGGTATCAAATGCTGCAAAGAGATCGAGAAGGATTAATATTGAACAGTCACCTCTGTCTCTTGCCATCAGAAGATCATTTAACACACACACCAGGGCTGTTTCAGTGCTATGTCTTCTCCTGAATCCTAATTGGAATGGATCTTAGATATCATGGGTTGTCAGGCGGGTTTCCAGTTGATTTGCAACCACTTTCTCAATAACCTTTCCTAGAAAAGGAAGGTTAGATACCAGTCTGTAGTTGGTCATGCAGTCGGGATCAAAATTATGTTTTTTCAGAAGAGTTCTAACAATTGCTTCCTTTAGGGGTCCAGGAAATATGCCTGTCTGCAAAGAGCATTTAACATTTTTTGTAAAAACAGGACCAATTATATCCATACAACCTATTAGAAGCTTGGTTGAGGCAGGGTCCAGATCACAGGTGGTGGGACGCAAAATCCGAGCAATTTCAGCAATGTCCTTTACATCCACTGGATTAAAGCTGGTCCATGTAGGCAGGTGGCTTATATTGGCAGGCCTTGTAGTTTGGCACTCCTTTGATGGTACTGTGGAGATTCCAGCCTGGATGGTGGATATTTTATCTGCAAAGAAGTTTGCAAACTCGTTGCATCTTGCCTGGGAGAGGGTTTTATCAGTCTGCAGGCATGCAAAGCATCTCCACTGTGTGGAAAAGTTGAGCTGGCCTATTGTTTGCTGCCGTGATCTCATTTGACAGGAACTGTGATTTCTTACGGGGGATTGTCGATTGATATTCTTCGTTATGTTTTATCGGTTTTATTTTGTCATACACTAGGTTAGTCTTCTTCCATCGTCTTTCCAGCTCACTAACACTGTTGTCGAACCAGGGAGCTCGACATTATGGTTTACGAGGTCTTATACGCACAGCGGCGATAATATCAATGGTAGCTATAACAACCCCTATTATAATAATGGACTAGGGAACAGGGATCTTCATAGGCTCCCAGTATAGAAGAGAGATCCAGATTTACTGCTAGAGCCTGGGGAGTTATACCCCTCCTTGGACGATACCTCGTCAGCTCCACGGGCAGAGATCTTATTTGAGGGGTTGCAACTGAGAACCAAAGGAAGTGGTGGTCTGACCAGATGACTGGGTTTATGTTTAGGTCAATGACTTCTAATCCAATTGGAAAGACAAGATCAAGAGTGTGACCACTTTTATGTGTGGCAGAAGGAATGACTTGTGTGAAGCCCAGACCATTCATTGTGCACAGGAGGTCTTGGCCAAGGCGTGACAGCTCATCATCCACCCATGCATTGAAATCCCAGAGGATGAGCCATCTTTGATGTTCCAGAACCAGGCTAGCAATAGTGTCTGCAATTTCTTGTAGAAATATCTTTCCATCTCCAGGGGGCTGGTAAATGAAAAGTACTCTGAAACCTAATCCTGTCGAACTCCGGGCAGCTATGCACTCAAATGAGCGAGTAATTTCAATAGGGTGGACCCTAAGTTTAAGGTCTTTTTTGAAGAAGATAGCCACCCCGCCACCCCTGCGGTCTAGTCTTGGTTTGTGGATGACAGAGTAGTTTGTTGGGACTGCAGCCTCCAATATAGGTGCTGCATTTTTATCTAGCCAGGTCTCTGTAATACAGGTTAGATCTGCAGATTCAATAAGGTCAGCATTTGTTGCAGTCTTGTTTCTTATAGATTTGGCATTACAAAGGACTGACCTGATTGGGCATACCAGAGGCCTTCAGTTTTCTTTATGTTAGGTGCAGGTGCTCTGGGTATGGGAGTCACCAAGCGAGAATTGACAGTTCTGTTCTTCCAAGCACAGGGCCATCTTTTGGGTGAGCAGGTGGGCAAAAGACTTAGGTGGTTATTATTACATTATGGACATATCAGTGAATATTTTTTAATCTCATACTTAAAACACACTGATACATAAAATAGTTTTTTTTTTTTTTTTTTTTTTCAAAGATCCCCTTAAAAAAACATGCTTACATTGTGGTGTATTCCTTATTTCAATGCAGTTTCTACTGAATGCACCTATCAGCAAGCATGGATATTGTGAATGCTGATTAACATACAGGACAGAAAAAGCAATACCTTTTACACTGAAATTCGAGCGGCTGTGGCTGCTGGATGTAATCTTTAACCTACGTACTTTTTACACAGTTAGCATACAAAGGTCCGTACTGTGTACGCACTTTGCGTACACACGCCGCGACAGACGTACAAGGTACATGCAGTGCATACACACACACACACCAACACACTGAGAGCACAATGCAGCTACACATGTGTCTGAAATACACTTTAAACCTTACCAGGAAGGAGACACGACACCAATTGTATTTAAGATGTTGGGATCCGACCCACCAACATATAATTGCTGAAAGGGGGTTACAACAGATATACAATTACAATAAGAGAAAAGAAGCTACAATACAATGGTACATACGTTTGGTTTCGCCAGCGCCACACGGTCCGGTGCTCAGATCAATCAAGCAAGATGACCTTCAGAGAGAGAGAGAGACCGGCTAGACAGCTTTGGCTTTTATACAGTTGGTAAAAACACAATACAATGGAAACTGTAACCTCTTCATCCATAGGTCAAAGGGCTGGTCATTTACAGTACAGGAGGGGTCATAGGTTGGTTTGAATAGGTGGGCGATGTCTGTTCCAGGTGTGCTTGCAGTTGGTCTCCACTGGGTTCCCGCCAAATATCAGAGTACAGTAAATACAGTATAATAGTAATATTCTGTTCCTGCGCATAATTATGCGCAGAAGCGTGCTATCTTCTGCAAACTGCTACCGGAATGTTGCCCTTAAAATACCCTACAGCTGGATACCAAACACCACCTCATAACCTAATGCTGTCCCCTCTTATCCTGTAAAGGTGAATCCCTATGTTGTTGTACCATTTAAACAAGTATAAATTGCTGATGTGGTGCATGTGGGCTATGTGTTCATTGTGCACTATGTGGATTAAATATGTGATATGTCTTTGTGGCTTTTCCATGCGAGTACAAATGCTACCGTAATTAACTCATACCACGTGCTAATACACAGGACCGCGTGAGCGGTCATACGCAACTTGCGGATATGTGCACGCACGGCAGAACAAGTACGCGCACAGAGGCCATCTGTGTGGAGTTTGTACGTGATGTGTGTACTGTAATATTTTCCGGCTTCGACAGTCCACCCTTTGGCAGTCATCAATAACTGCCACTCTTAACTAATAAACTAAAAATATTACCTATACAATATATATACAAACTTGGATGATCGGGGGAGAATTGTAGGTGGGAAATGTATAGCCTAGTGGGATAGTGAAAGCATGTATGTATGAATCAATGTCTGAGGGGCATGTATCATTGTGCTGTATATGTTCTAAGTAAGCTTCGAGGTATTGCGAAGTATACATTAAATCCTTCTCATCCCATATTAAGGGTCAGTAAATGGGCAAACAAACACTACCGAGCTCTTTTCGGCTTCTTATTCCAACAAATCGGGAGCACATTTAGTTGATGATACATGGAGGGGGGAACATATGTGAGTGTTTGTATATGTGGATAACACCTGTCGACTATGTGTGCCATTAACTGGAGGTTGCAGAGATGAAGATAAGACACATATATAAAAATACATTCACATAAACATTGGATAGGGTTGACATCTTTTCCGGTTGGATGTTTCTGGGTAAAAGGGGGAAACAGAGAAGAATGGTAAAAGAAACAGGCCATGAAATTCATTTGCAATCCGTATCATAACACTGTCTCTATGGATGGATCATAAACCAAATCTGCTGCTATAACATTGCCCTTGCTCCTTAGACTCATCAAATTTGTGCTGTGCTTGCGCTGCATCAGAATTTGAACACACTTAAATATCAAACCAATAATTATGACGACACTTAGGATACAGAGGAGAAACTTTCCTATACTTGCAATTACATTCTGCACCCACTCTCCTAATCCAGAAAACCATTTGAGTGGGTTTAACCATGAGACCCAGCCGGTCAATTCATTACCCACAGCTGTAAGATCTCATTCATCTTTTGATCGATGATCTCCGTGGGGTCGTCAGTGCTATTCGTAATATACGTACAGCACTTCACACCATATTGAGTTGCCAAAGTGACACAGTACCCACCCGTCACAGCCGTGACATAATTCAGGACCATCCTGTGCTGGACCAGCTCCGTCTTGTAAGCTTGTAACTCCCTGTCCTTATACCTAAAGGTGTCATCATACATCTCAGTGATATTATCTATCAAGTCCGCAAGCGCATGGATATACCTAAAATGTATAATTCTTCTGGCAGTACGGGTGATGTCTAATGCGAGAAGAATTTGAATCCCGGTGGATTCATGGATCAAATCGGAGGCTGCGTGCTCTGCCCTATCTATGATGTGTCTCTTGATGATGTGTTCATAGTGGGTGTGAGTATAAGGAGTCTGAGCGTTGCGGTGAATGTCTTTCATTTTATCGTGCTCTAAGGTCATGACCTCCGGTAGTACCCTTCCAATGTAACACAATCCTTCAGAGCTTGGAGTGAGCCACTTGTACGCTTTCCTCCCACATATGAAATAGGCATCATCTGGGAGAACATAGGGGACAAAATGTAACAACACCATATTGCAAATCTTCCAGGTAAAGAAACCAATCCCCAGTTCTCTCATCTGCTCAGTACAAGTGTCAGGCTGGATGACGTGGGCACAATACCCCGGTGATACTTTTCCAACCCACATGGTCTTGCTCCCACGTGTATACCTATACTGAAAATACCTCCCACTGGTGGCTATCTTGCGTACAAATTCAGAGTCAATAGGTATCCTATCAGCTCTGTGTGAGAAGGTCATTGTCTCGTTATTCCAGGATACTTCCCAATTTCCGGGTTTTCGGAAATTGGAGACATTAAAACATATTAGTGATCTATCTACATGGTACTGGTGGAGCTTCAAGCTAGGGGGCCTAGATATATTGAATTTCTTGTCCACCGGTCTCTCACCCCGTAATTCAAGTACCTCATCTAATGTTAAAGGATATGGCACTAATCCCGACTTACTCTGTCCTTGAGGTACTTGTGAGTACACCCCACATCGCTTTACTAAGGTCTGGTTTAAGACCTTACCCACTAATGAGTGGTAATCACTCAACGGATGTCAGTCCATGTCGATATTAATGTTGGACTGACATCTCTGGAAGCACCCATCTTCGACTATGTTCTCGCAATATCTACAAATACAATATTCATCAGACAATAACCCCTCACATTGTCTCCGAGCTCCGTGACTACCAGAGCGCTTACTGATACCAGCCTTTAGTAAAGCGATGTGCTGCTCCTGAGATCCTGCAAATTTGTACTCGCCATCAGAACCCATTCCAGATCCTTGCTAGACTTCTCTGGGACCCTCACCAAAACAGATTGTCCTGATCAAAAACAAAATTACCAGCAGAACCCGAAACGCAGTCTCTTGTGATAGATCCATTTCATTAGGGGAAAGCAGGAGAATAAGGAGGAGAAAAGAAAGGAAAATGTAGTGGGGGGTGAAAAAAGAAAATGGTGCGACAATCGTCCTTGATCTTGTTGCTCTCCATGCTCAGGTGCCGTTCAACAGTCCTGCCTCTCAGCTTTCCCGGAATAGACTCTCTAGTGATACAAGGTTCTCTTCACCTTGCTCTTTGTCACGAGTTTTCTCCGGGTCAGCGACCTTCTTGCAGTGGGACGAGTGGACCCAAGTCTCTCTTTTGGCGACCTTTAGTGCTGTTGTGCTGGTTAACAAGACTTGGTACGGTCCTTCCCACCTGTCTATGAGGCAACCTGAGCGTAAAAAATTTCGTATCATCACATAATCCCCAGGCTCAATGTCATGACAATTACTGTTCGGTAGGTCAGGAATCACCAGCTTTAGATTTCTTTGTTGATTTCTCAGTTGCTGGCTCATCCTAACCACAGTTATTTCATTATTGCACTTCAAATCATCCTGGGGGTCTATCATTACATGGGGTTGTCGACCAAAAAGAATTTCAAAGGGTGATAAGTTAAGTGGTGACCTGGGAGTGGTTTTGATGCTGTACAACACTAGTGGCAGTGCTTCTGGCCACAACAATCCAGTTTCAGCCATCACTTTGCTCAGCTTGTTAATAGTTAATAGCACTTAATAGTGCTGTTCATTCTCTCCACCTTCGCAATCGCCTGTGGCCGGTACGGAGAATGCAGCTTGCTATTAATTCCCATCAGTTTGCACATGACCTGAAAGGCTTCACTTTCAATCATTCTAGGGATACCATATCTGCACACAAATTCCTGCACGATTTTCTTTGCAGTGAACATGGCAGTATTTGTGGCTGCAGGGAACACTTCTACCCAGTTGGAAAACACATCAGTACATACTAACACATATTTTAAATTCCTATAGGGTGGTAACTGTATGAAGTCGATTTGTATTACCTGAAAAGGTCAGTCTGTAGTAGGGAAATGGGATGGCTCCGTTGGTATTGCTTTACCAATATTCTTCCTCAAGCAAGTAAGACATGTCATTGCTTTCTTACCTGCATGAGAAGAGAATCCTGGCGCACTCCAGTAGGCTCTTACCAGCTTGCACATACCCTCCTTGCCCAGATGAGTCAGACCGTGTGCCACCTCATCTAGACTTGGAAGATATGCTCTGGGGGCCACTGGCTTACCGTGTCCTTCTGTCCAAAGTCCTGAGGACTCCTGACCATATCCCTTTGCCTTCCAGACTGCCTTTTCCTGTAAGGAACACAAATTTTGCATTTCAATTACCTGTTGCATGTTAACTGTTTCAAATGTCATCAGTGATGTGATGTTAGTTTGTATGGTTGTCCTTGCTGCTGTATTTGCAGCTTCGTCTGCCCGGCTGTTACCAAGTGAGATTGGGTCTTGGTTGTAAGTGTGTGCTTTACACTTGATAACAGCCACTCTTTCTGGTTCCTGTATTGCTGGCAGAAGCTTTTTGATGTGGGACGCATGCGCTACAGGTGTGCCAGCTGCCGTCATGAAATTTCTGAGGCACCACAGGGCCCCAAAATCATACACCACTCCAAAGGTGTACCTAGAGTCCATGAATATATTAGCTGACTTACCTTTGGCTAACTCACATGCTCTGGTCACTGCGACCAGCTCAGCGACTTGTGCCGAGTGCGGTGGGCCAAGGGGTTCAGCTTCTATGATGCCTTTGTCATCTACTACTGCATATCCGGTGCACAGGTCTCCCGATTCCGTCTGTCTGCGGCAACTACCGTCAGTGTAGAAGGTAAAGTCTACTCCTTCCAGTGGGTTGTCACTGATGTCAGGTCTCGCAGTGAAAGTTTGGTTCAGGTATTCCATACAATCATGCGTATCAGTATCTGCACTTAATCCTCCTTCACCATCATTCTCATCCTCCACCCTTTGTGCATGACCAAGCACACTTGGCAAGTAAGTTGCAGGATTTACTGAGCTGCATCTCTTAATGGTGATGTTTACCGGGGCCATCAGTTATAATTCCCGCTTTGTAAACCGAGCAGATGAGACATGTCTGGTTTGGGCGGAGTTTAGTAAGGCTGACACTGCATGAGGTGTATGAATGGTCAAGTCGTGTCCTAACACTACATCCTCGCTTTTACTTAAAAGCAAAGCTATCGCTGCAACACTTCGCAAGCAAGTGTGGAGAGACCGTGCTACAGTGTCCATCTGTGCACTGTAGTAGGCTACCGGTCTGCTGGCATCACCATGCCTCTGTGTTAAGACTCCTGCCACACACCCAGCACTTTCAGTACCGTACAATTCAAAGGGCTTCTCATAATCTGGCATACCCAACGCAGGTGCTTGTGATAAACACTGTTTTAGTCTCTCAAATGCCCATTCGGACTCATCTGTGTGAGAGATCTATTCCGGTTTGTTCAAAGAGACCATTTCTTGCAAAGGTAATGCCAGTATGGAGAACCCTGGAATCCAGTTCCGACAGTACCCACACATTCCGAGGAAAGTGCGGATCTGTTGCTGAGTTTGTGGCAGAGTCATGTCGCGAATCGCCTGTATTCTATCAGCGGTGAGGTGCCTAAGTCCTTGCGTCAAGCAGTGTCCCAGGTATTTAACCCTGGTCCGGCATAACTGCAGCTTATCTTTTGAAACCTTGTGTCCTGTCTGGGAAAGATGAAACAGAAGCTGTTTAGTATCAGCCAAGGATGATTCGAGTGAGTCCGAACACAACAACAAGTCATCAACATATTGTATTAGCACTGACCAACTCTCAGGTTGAAAAGATTGCAAACAGTCATGTAAGGCCTGGGAGAAAATACTTGGGCTGTCAATGAAACCTTGGGGAAGAAGAGACCAGGTGTACTGTACTCCCCTGTACATGAAGGCAAAGAGGTATTGGCTGTCAGGGTGAAGAGGGACAGAAAAGAAAGCAGAGCAGAGATCAATGACAGTGAAGAATTTAGCGGTAGGGGAAATTTGCATGAGGATGACCGCTGGATTGGGCACTACGGGGAATTGTCTCTTAACAATTTTGTTTATCCTCCTTAAATCCTGCACTAACCTGTAACCACTCCCCCCACTCTTTTTCACAGGGAAGATAGGGCTATTGGCTGTGCTGGACGTCCTGACTAGGATGCCCTGCTGTAGCAGCCGCTCTATGATGGGGTACACTCCTAACTCTACCTCTGGCTTCAGAGGATATTGAGGGATTTTTGGAGCTATCCTGCCATCTTTTACTTGTACTGCTACTGGAGCTACATTCGCCATCAATCCAGTGTCCTGTCCATCTTTGGTCCAAAGGGAACCCGGTATTTGCGAGATCATTTCCTCTACCTTTGATGGACATGTGTCTATAACAGTAGAATGTGACATTAGCCTTTGAGGGGTGTCTAGCATATCTTGCACTTCTTGTGCGTGGTTCTCAGGTATATCCAAGAAGACACCCTCAGGAGTACAATACATGACACACCGCATTTTACACAATAAGTCTCTGCCGAGTAGATTAGTCGGAGCCGATGCAGCCAACAGGAAAGAATGTTTGGTTTGCAAGGGCCCTATCGTAATCTCTGCAGGTCTACTCAAAGGGTATTGTTGCACCATTCCTGTTACTCCCATTGCCGAAATCATTTTTTCCGTGGTTTTTACACCTGTTGTGGAATTCAACACTGACCTGGCTGCCCCTGTATCTACAAGAAAAGGTAATGGTACACCAGCTACATCAACCATGACCTCAGGTTCATTTCCAAGGCTAGCAATCAACTTCACTGGCAGTAGATTACAGGTGTGGCCTAACCTCTATTGTGTAGTGGGACCTTCCCGCCGCGCATTGGCAGCTACGATATGTGAGGGGGATAACAGAGTTTTCGGAGGTCTGCCAGTCCCTCCTAGGTGGGTACCTCCGTGTTTCCCCTCTATGTGGTCCCTTTTCCCAACTATGTGTATTATAGCGTGGTTCGTATTCAGGTCAAGGGGGTCTGTATACACTATGTGTCCCTTTACTCCTACATTCCCTTGCGTAATGCCCTTCCTTCTGTCAATTGTAGCATACTATTGCCCGTGACTTACCATCAGGGGTCTGGGGTTTTGGCTTATGGGACTTTGGGGCTTATCCCCTTGCGACTCCCTGTGTTAAGTGATATTCCTATCATGCTCGATAGCGGACTCTCTCAATACAGCCACCGAGATACCTCTCCAATTAAGTAGAGAGGTTTGCACCCTTGTCCTTAGTGCCTCCTTTAAACCGTCCATCAACACAGAAACAGCTACCTCCCTGTGATGTGCATTCTCCTTAATGTCCTCGATCCCAGTGTATCTAGCTATTTCCTGCAGTGCTCTATGGAAATATTCGGATGCCGTTTCAGCTTCCTTTTGTCTTATGGAGAAGATTTTATTCCATTTAACAACATTAGGGAAATACACTCCTAATTGCAGATTGATTTGCTTTATGTTCTCCTGATTGTACTCATCAGTGAGAGGTACCTCTGCACGGAGGCCATCTGTGTGGAGTTTGTACGTGATGTGTGTACTGTAATATTTTCCGACTTCGACAATATATATATATATCTATATATATATATATATATCTATATATATATATATTACATATGCATTGTTAGGTCGCCTAAATTAGTAAGAAAAATATCTTTCTCTAACGTCCTAGTGGATGCTGGGGACTCCATAAGGACCATGGGGAATAGACGGGCTCCGCAGGAGACATGGGCACTTTAAGAAAGAATTTAGATTCTGGTGTGCTCTGGCTCCTCCCTCTATGTCCCTCCTCCAGACCTCAGTTTGAATCTGTACCCGGACGAGCTGGGTGCTGTTCAGTGAGCTCTCCTGAGCTTGCTGTAAGAAAGTATTTTGTTAGGTTTTTTTATTTTCAGGGAGCTCTGCTGGCAACAGACTCCCTGCATCGTGGGACTGAGGGTAGAGAAGCAGCCCTACTCTCTGCAGATAGGTCCTGCATCTTAGGCTACTGGACACCATTAGCTCCAGAGGGATCGTACACAGGATCTCACCCTCGTCTTCCGATCCCAGAGCCGCGCCGCCGTCCCCCTCGCAGAGCCGGAAGACAGAAGCCGTGTGAGCATAAGAAGCAAGAAGACTTCGAAATCGTCGGCAGAAGACTCCAGTCTTCACTGAGGTAGCGCACAGCACTGCAGCTGTGCGTCATTGCTCCCACACACACCCACATACTCCGGTTACTGTAAGGGTGCAGGGCGCAGGGGGGGGGGGCGCCCTGGGCAGCAATTAGGACCTCTTTGGCAAAAGTTTGCATAATATACAGTTGGGCACTGTATATATGTATGAGCCCCCGCCAAGAAAATGTATATTTAAGCGGGACAGAAGCCCGCCGTTGAGGGGGTGGGGCTTCTTCCTCAGCACTCACCAGCGCCATGTTTTTTCTCCACAGCACCGCTGAGAGGAAGCTCCCCAGCCTCTCCCCTGCAGATACACGGTAGAAGAGGGTAAAAAGAGAGGGGGGGCACATAATTAGATGCAAAAATCAATATAAACAGCAGCTACTGGGTTAACATTAAGTTACTGTGTTATTCCTGGGTTAATAGCGCTGGGGTGTGTGCTGGCATACTCTCTCTCTGTCTCTCCAAAGGGCCTTGTGGGGGAATTGTCTTCAGATGAGCATTCCCTGAGTGTGTGGTGTGTCGGTACGTGTGTGTCGACATGTATGAGGTAAAAGGCTCCCCTAAGGAGAAGATGGAGCAAATGTGTGTGTGAGGGGTGTCTCCGTCGACAACGCCGACACCTGTTTGGATATGTGTAATTAAGTGCTAAGGTGAAATTATTGCACAAAAGATTAGAGAACAGACAGGGAATCTACCCATGTCTGTCCCTATGTCGCAGAGACCTTCTGAGTCTCTCAATGATCACTATCCAAAATAATAGACACTGATATCGACACGGAGTCTGACTCCAGTGTCGACTACGATAATGCAAAGTTATAGCCAAAATGGCAGGAAAGTATTCAATATATGATTATTGTAATAAAAGATGATTTGCATATCACTGATGACTCATCTGTCCCTGACACAAGGGTACACATGTTTAAGGGGAAGAAAGCTGAGATAAATTTCCCTCCTCTCATGATGAAAAAGAGCGGGAATCTCCAGACAAGAGACTGCAGTTTCCCACAAAGAATTCTCAGGGAGTATCCTTTCCCTACTAGGGCCAGGATAAGATGGGAATCTTCCCCTAGGGTGTCACGTTTGCCCAAAACGTAGCCCTGACTTAACAGCTATCCTCAGGGATCCTGCAGATAGCGTGCACATTCTGGTACACTACTCAGACCGGCGATTGTGCATGGGTTTATAGCGCTGTAGCAGCGTGGTCAGGTACCTTATCAGCAAAGATTGAGACCCTAGTATGTGTATATATATATATATGTATATATATAGATAGATAGATAGATAGATTAAAGATGCTGTCTTAAGATATATATATATATATATATAAAAACGGGTTTCAATTCCTGCGCTGCATGTCCATGTTTCCAGAGTCTCTATTAATGTTATTTCAGTGCTGCTCGAGCCGACGAGACAGTTCCAGCTCGGTTGAGCACAATTCTGATGGTCGTGTGGACCTCGCTGAGTTTGGATACTTTTACTGCAATGTATGTGGATATTACTTTTTCTATATAAAGTGAATGATTTTACGTTTACCGGTGCGCTCTCCTTATTTGTTTCTAGCATATATATATATATATATAAATATAAAACATGCCCAAAGAGACGTTAGTGTACTGGGTTCTAGAGTCAACACTATGTCGATTTCTGCTTGGCGTGTCCTGTAGAATATGCAATGGACAGGTGATGCCGACTTAAAAGGCATATTGAAGGCTGAGGATTGTGTGGAGAAGGGATCTCGGACCTGGTCTCCACAGCTATAGCTGGTAATTCTGATCTTTTGCCTTATATTCCTGCACAGCCTAGGAAAGCACGACATTATCAAATGCAGCCTTTCGATCACAAAGAAACAAGAAAGTCCGAGGTGCATCCTTTCTTGCCAGAAGCAGGGGCAGAGGAAAGAAGCTGCACAACACAGCTAGTTCCCAGGAACAGAAGTCCTCCCCGGCCAATACAAAATCCACCGCATGTCGCTGGGGCTCCACAGGCGGAGCTAGGCCCGGTGGGGGCACGTCTTCGTAATTTCAGCCACAAGTGCAGAGTGCTCACCTTCTCGAGGGCCGCAGATTCGGCATTCAGGACTGGGTCCTGGTGACCACGGATGCAAGCCTCCGAGGGTGGGGAGCAGTCGCACAGGGAAGGAATTTCCAAGGTCTGTGGTCAAGTCAGGAGACTTGCCTTCACATCACCATCCTGGAATTAAGGGCCGTATACAATGCCCTACGTCAAGCGGAGACCCTGCTTCACGACCAACCGGTTCTGATTCAGTCAGAAGCCACCAGAATTCTTCGCTGGGCAGAGAATCACATAAGCGCACTGTCAGCAGTGTTCATCCCGGGAGTGGACAGCTGGGAAGCAGACTTCCTCAGCAGGCACGACCTCCACCCGGGAGAGGGGGGACTTCATCAAGAAGTCTTCACGCAGATTGCAGGTCGGTGGGAACTGCCACAGGTGGACGTGATGGCATCCCGCCTCAACAAAAAGCTACAGAGGTATTGCGCCAGGTCATGAGACCCTCAGGCGATAGCTGTGGACGCACTGGTGTCACTGCTGGTGTTCCAGTGGGTCTATGTATTTCCTCCTCTTCCTCTCATAAGGTGCTGAGAATCATAAAAAAAAGATGAGTGAGAACAATACTCATTGTTCCGGATTGGCCAAGAAGGACTTGGTATCCAGATCTGCAAGAAATGCTCACAGAGGACCCGTGGCCTCTGCCTCTAAGACAGGACTTGTTGCAACAGGGGCCCTGTCTGTTCCAAGTCTTACCGCGGCTGCGTTTGACGGCATGGTTGAACGCTGGATCCTAGCAGAATAAAGCATTCCGGATGAGGTCATTCCTACGCTGATAAAGGCTAGGAAGGACGTGACGGCTCAACATTATCACCGTATATGGCGAAAATATGTTGTTTGGTGTGAGGCCAGGAATGCCCCTACGGAGGAGATCCAGCTGGGCCGTTTCCTTCACTTCCTACAGTCGGGAGTGACTTTGGGCCTAAAATTGGGTTCCATTAAGGTCCAGATTTCGGCCCTATCCATTTTTCTTTCAAAAAGAACTGGCTTCCCTACCTGAAGTTCAGATGTTTGTAAAGGGAGTGCTGCATATTCAGCCCCCTTTTGTGCCTCCAGTGGCACCTTGGGATCTTAACGTGGTGTTGAGTTTCCTGAAATCACATTGGTTTGAACCACTCAAAACGGTGGAATTGAAATATCCCACGTGGAAGGTGGTCATGCTACTAGCCTTGGCTTCGGCTAGGCGTGTGTCAGAATTGGCGGCTTTGTCACATAAAAGCCCCTATCTGGTTTTCCATGCGGATAGAGCAGAATTGCGGACCGCCCACAATTTCTGCCGAAAGTGGTTTCATCCTTTCATATAAACCAACCTATTGTGGTGCCTGTGGCTACTACTGACTTGGAGGATTCCGAGTTACTTGGTGTGGTCAGGGCTTTGAAGGTTTATGTTGCCAAAACGGCTAGGGTCAGGAAAACAGAATCTTTGTTTATCCTGTATGCTTCCAACAAACTTGGGGCGCCTGCTTCAAAGCAAACTATTGCTCGCTGGATCTGTAACACGATTCAGCAGGCTCATTCTGCGGCTGGATTGCCGCTGCCAGGGTCGGTTAAGGCCCATTCCACTAGGATGGTGGGCTCTTCTTGGGCGGCTGCCCGAGGGGTCTCGGCATTACAGCTGTGCCGAGCGGTTACTTGGTCAGGTTCAAACACTTTTGCAAAGTTCTATAAGTTTGATACCCTGGCTGAGGAGGACCTTGTGTTTGCTCATTCTGTGCTGCAGAGTCATCCGCACTCTCCCGCCCGTTTGGGAGCTTTGGTATAATCCCCATGGTCCTTACGGAGTCCCCAGCATCCACTAGGGCGTTAGAGAAAATAAGATTTTACTTACCGGTAAATCTATTTCTCGTAGTCCGTAGTGGATGCTGGGCGCCCGTCCCAAGTGCGGACTTCTTCTGCAAAACTTGTATATAGTTATTGCTGCAATAAAGGCTATGTTATTGTTGCATCAGGGTTGAACTGATGCTCTGTTGTTGTTCATACTGTTGACTGGGTAAGTTTATCACAAGTTATACGGTGTGATTGGTGTGGCTGGTATAGATCTTGCCCTGGATTACCAAAATCCTTTCCTTGTACTGTCAGCTCTTCCGGGCACAGTTTCTCTAACTAAGGTCTGGAGGAGGGACATAGAGGGAGGAGCCAGAGCACACCAGTAGTCCTAATTCTTTCTTAGAGTGCCCTGTCTCCTGCGGAGCCCGTCTATTTCCCATGGTCCTTACGGAGTCCCCAGCATCCACTACGGACTACGAGAAATAGATTTACCGGTAAGTAAAATCTTATTTTTGTACATTAAAATTATATTACTTTGCATTTTTGTTTCCTGTTCAGGTCCTTTTCATGTTCTGTTTCCACCGAAGCTCCCCACTCCACCAGCGCCTCTGGTCCCACAAATTCAAGTGATGCTGGTGGCATATTCAACTGGGGAGGAGGATGAGGATACCCTGATCTTCCCTGCTGTGGAGCTGGCAGCACTAATTCCATTGCCACAGCAGCTGCAACTGCCACAGTCAGAAGTCACAAGTGTGGAGGAGCTGGCATCCTCCTTCCACAATTTCCACTAGTACCAGTTAACATTTATGGATTAGCAGATGCAGCAGCTGGACTCCATTTGGTGCCAGTTCTTTGCCTTCTTCTCACTCTCTTTTCCTTCTCCTCACTGTCATCCCCCTATTTACCTCCCTCCCTGCTCTCCCCCCTGACCTATGCCTCTGTCTGTGCTCTCCTCTCTGCTTTGCCCTCTCTCTGCATCACCTCTTCTCTCTCTGCCTTTCTCTCTGTCTCTCTCCCACTATCTCTCTATCCTCCCAATGCCACTATTACCCTGTCTCAGGGGCAGATTGGGAACTAAAAGTGGCCCTGGAAAAATTTCTAGATGTGGCCTTACATGGGCGGCACCAAATGAACTATAAGCGGACCAACACCAAAGTAGGCAGAATTAGTACAGTACAGCTGTGTGGAAGTTGTTGGTTTTAATATTATTGGTAGTCTAGTGGCCCCACCACTCACAGACCTTTAACCTGCAGTGACAAATCCCAGCTTCCACGTTCCAATAACACCAGGCAGTGGCGTCACAAGGGGGTGAGGGGTGTTGCACACACCTGGGCGTCACCCTCCAAGACTGAACACAGACCCCAAAGCCTCCAGCAAATAGACACACAATACCACAGAGAGACCAAACTCATTGCCCAAATATCAGCACCCCTCCACCAGTGGAGCTGGGAGTCATCCCAAAAATTGTTTCAAACGCAGTTAATATCTACTCAGGGACTTCAGTGGATTTCACAATCGTAATTACATCCTTCCAATATTACAGACTTGCAGCAGTGTAACCAAACTAAGTTACCATAGTAACCAAACCAAGAACTCAGAAACAATCAGCTCTATAGTCTTTGGCACTCAGCATTACTAAACTAGTATTCTGTGACACGCAACGTCAATGCGCTGTAGTCTGTGGCACTGAGCAGCTATAAACTCTGCAGTCTTTAGCACCCAGTAGTAATAAGCTATGTGGTTTGTGTGACCCAGAAAGAACAAGTTCTACAAGCACCAGCAGTAGCTTCTAACAGGAATAAGTTTCACCAGCAACTCATGTTATAGTTCAGGACACAGGGGGTAATTCCAAGTTGATCGCAGCAGGATTCTTTTTAGCAGTTGGGCAAAACCATGTGCATTGCAGGGGAGGCATATGTAACATGTGCAGAGAGAGTTAGATTTGGGTGGGGTGTGTTCAATCTGCAATCTAATTTGCAGTGTAAAAATAAAGCAGCCAGTATTTACCCTGCACAGAAATAAAATAACCCATCCAAATCTAACTCTACCTGCACATGTTATATCTGCCTCCCCTGCAGTGCACATGGTTTTGCCCAACTGCTAAAAAAAAATCCTGCTGCGATCAACTTGGAATTACCCCCACAGACATTAATTACACATATTCTCTGTAGGAATTTTATTTAACTGAAACACTTTTATAAACTTTTCTCAGCTATAGGAATTTGAAACTATTGCATACAATGGCAATGTAGATTAACCTTGATATGTATGTTAGTCACATACCCTTTTCATGCAAAGAACAACAAAGCACAAGAAATAATGGGCCTAATTCAGTAAGGTTAGCAAATTCTGCTAATCAGCAGAATTTGCTATCCTTTTGCACGCATGCTGGGGGCCGCCCAGCGCTGGGCAAGGCTGCCCAGCATGCTGACCGGTGTCTCCTTCCCTGCTACAAGCAGAAATTGTGATCGCCTCACAATTTCTGCTTGTCAGCAGAAACTAAGGTTGACTCCTGCTGGCGCAGCTTAGCTGCGGCCGTAGGAGTCCCGGCGCCATCTTACCTGTTACGGCGGCTGCGTGTGACGTCATGCAGCCGCTGCAACTGCACCCCCGACACGCCCCCGTTCGGCGCACACAACCCACCATTCGGGTTGCCCCACTCCTGTAACGCGCCGTTTCCTCCCTGAAAAGGGAGCATTGCCGCCCCCTCCCGCCCCACAATCGCCTCTGCCTGATTGACAGGCAGAGGCGACTGCATTTTCTGCGGCCCCCCACAGAAAATGCGGATTCATGCGCAGTAGGGCCCGCTGCGCATGTGCCCTCGGCACCTCTGCAATAATTCCGGACGGATCGCGATTTGCAATCCAATCTGAATTAGCCCCAATATCCACATTTGACAATCCTTACACACTAATAAAAAGTTTTAATCAATCACCTTTAAAATGCTCTTATAATTGGGGCCTCGTAAAAACCTTTAGTTTTGTAGCTAGGTACATTAAGTTTAGTGCACCTTTCTAGGAAAAACATATCCTGAGAATAGTCAATTAAAGTCTGGGATGAATGTAGCAATGGATGGATTACAACAAATAAAGTGTAGCAGGTTCTGTCCAACCAACTTCTGTTACTGTGCAACACAATATTTTTAGGCAACTATAGGTCTATTTTGCTAGTCTGGATGTTATATTAGCTCAGAGGTTCCCAAACGCGGTCCTGAAGGCACCCTAACAATCCAGGATTTAGGTATATCCATGACTCAGCACAGATGGTTAAATCAAATTGACTTAGGTGCTAATTAAGTCACCTGTGTCCAAGCATGGATATATTTAAAACCTGGACCATTGGGGTGCCTTGAGGACCACGTTTGGGAACCTCTGTATTAGCCGATTATACTGTAGGTACTATTTCCTTAAAGTAGGCTCTCTGTGATATCCACGCTGCTTAATCCATACCTCCCAACTTTCTTTAATGTGTAAGAGGGACTCACGCGCGGCGAAGCCGCTCGCTCCCTAAAAGGGGGCGTGGCTTCATGACAATGCTGCCATTTAGGCCACGCCTCCCTTGTCCGTCACTGAAGGGGGCATGCCCAGCACCCTGTGAGCTGCTGGCATGCCCCCTTCTCCCTCTGTCACTCGTGAATAGATGCTGTGCGCATGCGCAGAGCATCTATTCTCAGTTGCTCTGCTAAGCAGGGCAGCGAGAGACAGAGCCTCCCAACTGCACCCCCCACCGCGGGACAATACGGCCCGCGGGTGGGACAGCGGGACAGTCCCCAAAAAACGGGACTGTCCTGCGAAAATCGGGACAGTTGGGAGGTATGCTTAATCCTGACTAGTCCTTAAACACAATATAGGCAGCTAGGGTTTGTCTGTCCCTGTCATGAGCACTCTCCCCCTCTCTATCTCTGGAAGGGCTTGCAATGAGTAGTTAGTGAAACAGGTCTACTGACCTGTACTCGAAAAAGGTTACTGTGCTGAATTGTTACATTTACATTGTCTGACTGTGAGCAATACAACATCATGTGATATTGAGTCCTGAATCCTTTAAGCTTTCTGTGTAACTAAGACTTTAGTGTTCCTTACTGCGCTACAAAGTTCTGGCTGTGTGATGAGAAAACTGCAGCACGCGATCTAGCGGACTGTCTGCTTGTGCACAGAGGTGCTTCACAGCTGTTATCAGTCTCATAAAGGGAGTTGGTAATATAGAAACTGGCTAATTTACTGTATAAAACTGTTCTCTCCTATACCAGGGTATTTCAGCAGGGAGTCTGTGACAGTCAATTAGAAGAGTCAACAATTACTGAGACTCCTACTATGGAGTGTGACAATGTATAGTCTGCAATGGGGCTCCTTGATCTCACAAGACATGGCTATTTTGCTTCAGGGCTGATGTAATCTACTCACCGCTCCATGGGGGTCATACCGACCCATTCTCACGCTGCTGTTTATCGCAGCGGTGCGAACGGGTCAGTTCTGCGCATGCACGTCGTTGCCCAGCGATGACCATCACTGGGCAACGACAAAAAGAATGAAGAAAGCGATCGCTGCCGCAATTGCAAGAAGATTGGGAGTGGCGCAGTGAGTGCAGGCATTTCCAGGCGTTTGCAGGGTGGGTGTCTGACGTCAATTCCGGGACCTGACAGGCTGAAGACATCGCAGTGGGTAGTAACTCCAGAGCTACTCAGAAACTGCACAAAATGTTTTTGCGTAGCTCGGCTGCACAAGCATTCGCAGTCTTGCTATGCAAAAAAAACCCTCCCCCATAGGAGGCGTCTAGTTGATCGCATGGGCAGCAAAAAGTTGCTACATGCAATCAACTCGGAATGGCCCCCCATAGACACTCATTTTTTCAGCTGCTGGACTCTGATAAGGTGCCTCTTCCTCCTCACTGCTCACCGGCTGATTTACTGAAAGTGGGGCCGCTTTTGTGTCCATCAGATTAGGATCCTCCTTTGGCCCCTGGCCAAATCAGGTTAGCTACACCTCAGCCCCCTCTGCTCCAAGGTGCTATTCCACTCTTCCCATCCTCCTAAGATGGCCGCCACCCAACTGCCAACAGACTTTGCACATGGCTGTTAACTGTCGCAGCGCATGACAGCTACAGCACAGAAAATGTTCTTAACCCTTTCCCTGCTGAAGTCTCAAAGCATTTAACCAGGCTGCATTTTGTAGAGGGGGAAGAAGGGCACAGAAATAAGTTAAATGTTCATGGTAGCCCTGATGGGGTGTCACATAACGTACGAGTTTGTCCACAATATAGTCAAAATTGCCTTGTCTGCACAGTCTATTTTTTTTTTTTGCAATACCATCCCCACGGGAGCGTGCATCGGTATCACAAGCTGTATACACACAGTGCGATATGTGCTAACTTTTCTTATGATTTTGACTATATAGTCAGAATAGTAAGAAAACATTGCACCGTGACTGTGTATGCACCTTTAGTATGTAGCTTGGCATAGAATGGGCAGATCAGACTACTGCACAGCTGGCCTTTGGATATGTTTTTGAAATATGTGTCCAGATACAACTATATAATAAGAAGGGGAGAAAGATATACCATGAAGGACAGATACATGAGTAGAGAGAAGGGATGAGGAATGTTGGATAGTGGATACGAGTGGATGGAGGGAAAGATGAGAGAGACATGTAGTTACACATGGCTTGGCAAAGGCAAAGGACTTGCAAGGTCAGGTTGTTCCTGCTGATCAAGATAAGCCAGGCAGGGAACACACCAGAGGGTCTGTTACACAGGGATGGGTACAGGAGAAGAGGCTGACACACACAGGGCTGGTTACAAGAGCAGGGTTTGAATGTAGGAGAAGGGACTAGGTACAGGATCAGGGACTGGCACACGCAGGGTTAGGTACAGGAGCAGGGACTGGCACACACACACACACACACACACACACACACACACACACACACACACACACACGACTGGGTACAGAAGAAGGGGCTAGCACACACACAGGGCTGGGTAATGGGGCATAGGCTCAGGGCCGTTTCTAGACAATTTGGCTCCCAGTGCGAGATTTCAAAATGCGCCCCCCCCCCCCCCCCATTGCTATAAAAAAAAATTTGCGTCCCCCCCCCCCCCATATAGCCAGAAAAAAAGCATGCGCGCGCCGAAGGCGCGCGCGCTCCCGACAAGGCTGTGTGGCCTGATTGAAATGGGCGTGGTCTCATTACAGTGGGCGTGGCCTCGTCTGATATCACACCCACCACAGGGGGAAAAAATAAAAATAAAAAAGTCCCCTTTTTACACATTACACCAGGCAAGTGTCCCCATATTACACAGCGCGGCAGGCAGGTGTCCCCATTTTACAAAGCGCGGCAGGCAGGTGTCCCCATTTTACAAAGTGCGGCAGGCAGGTGTCCCCATTTTACAAAGTGCGGCAGGCAGGTGTCCCCATTTTACAAAGTGCGGCAGGCAGGTGTCCCCATTTTACAAAGTGCAGCAGGCAGGTGTCCCCATTTTACAAAGTGCGGCAGGCAGGTGTCCCCATTTTACACAGTGCGGCAGGCAGGTGCCCCCATTTTACACAGTGCGGCAGGTGCCCCCATTTTACACAGTGCGGCAGGTGCCCCCATTTTACACAGTGCGGCAGGTGCCCCCATTTTACACAGTGCGGCAGGTATCCCCATTTTACACAGTGCGGCAGGTGCCCCCATTTTACACAGTGCGGCAGGTGCCCCCATTTTACACAGTGCGGCAGGTGCCCCCATTTTACACAGTGCGGCAGGTGCCCCCATTTTACACAGTGCGGCAGGTGTCCCCATTTTACACAGTGCGGCAGGTATCCCCATTTACACAGTGCGGCAGGTGCCCCCATTTTACACAGTGCGGCAGGTATCCCCATTTTACACAGTGCGGCAGGTATCCCCATTTTACACAGTGCGGCAGGTGTCAAGTGGGGGGAGGGAGGGGGGGGAGAGAGAGAGAGAGAGAGAGAATGAATACTTACAACTTGCCGCTCTTCGGGTCCCGCGCGCCGGCCGCCTCCTCTGTCGATGGTTATCTCCAGTCCTCCTCTCCTCCCTCTCTCTCCCCCCGAGCGCTCCTGCTCGGGGGGCGGGGCTTCGCGGAATGACGCGTTTGCGTCGTGACGTCACGACGCAAACGCGTCATTCCGCGAAGCCCCGCCCCCCGAGCAGGAGCGCTCGGGGGGAGAGAGAGTGAGGAGAGCAGTGGTCACAAAGTGCCACGGCGGGCGCCCCGTGCGGTTGCACGGCTCGCCCGCCGCTAGAAACGGCACTGCATAGGCTGATTACAGTAGCAGGGGATAGATACAGGAAAAGGGGATAGGTACAGGAGCAGGGACTGGCACACACACAGGGCTGGGTAATGGGGCATAGGCTGATTACAGTAGCAGGGGATAGATACAGGAAAAGGGGATAGGTACAGGAGCAGGGACTGGCACACACACAGGGCTGAGTACAGGAGCAGAGGCTGGCACACATACAGGACTGGGTACAGGAGAAGGAGCTGGAACACACATAGAGAGCTGGGTATAGGAATGGGGGCTGGCACACACACAGGGCTGGGTACAGGAGAAGGTGCTGGCACACACACACACACACACACACACACACACACACACACACACACACACACACACACACACACAGAGCTGGGTGCAGGAATAGGGGCTGGCACACACAGGGTTGGGTACAGGAGCATGGGCTGACATACAGGGCTGGGTACAGGAGAAGGGGCTGGCACACACACACAAAGAGCTGGGTATAGGAATGGGGGCTGGCACACAAACAGGGTTGGGTACAGGAGCATGGGCTGAAACACAGGGCTGGGTACAGGAGAAGGGGCTGACACAAACACAGGGCTGGGTACAGGAGAAGGGGCTGACACAAACACAGGGCTGGGTACAGGAGAAGGGGCTGACACAAACACAGGGCTGGGTACAGGAGAAGGGGCTAGTTTACACATGGCTGGGTACACGAGTGGGGACTGGCATACACACAGGTAGGGCCGGATTAACAATGGGTGAGATGGAGCTGCAGCTCCAGGGCCCACACTGAAAATAGGCCCACAGACCGCTGCAGTGAAGGGGCCCATAAACGCCAGCATTACAATGAGTCACACTGACTCATTGTATGCCGTCACCAGCACTGCGCCCACCCCCACACAGTGCCCCAGTCTGTACATTCAAGTCCTGGACTCACGGCTGGAGCATGAGGAGGAGACACTCTCCCTTCTCCTCTCGGGCACCTCCTACCCCCAGCCTATTAGCAGGGATGCTGCTGCTGCTGTGTTGAGTGATGTGAGGGGGGTAGGAGCCGTTCTCCCCACTCTCAGCTCCTCCCCCCCAGACTTAGAGGGATATTTCCGAACATGTGTGGCTGTTAGTAGGGTGCAGCGGGGATGGATAGGGAGAGAGTACTGGCAGGCTGGCAGCTGGGGGGGTGGGCAGAGTGCTGACGGCTGGCCACGGGTATATGTGCATGAGCCGCCTGGGCAGCGCTGCTGCTTTCCAGTCTTGGCCGGCTACCTCCAATCCCTGTCTGTCAGCCGAGCAGGGTGATGGGCACTGGAGCAGGCTGCTCGCCTGCTGTTTATGTGTAATACTGGCCACTGCAGGGTGGGATGAAGAGAGGGTGGGTGCCTGAACGCTGCACTGCTCTGGAGGTGGGGAGAAGCCGGCTGCAGTGTATATGAGGGTGCTACTGTTTGTGCATGGGGGGGGGAGGTCAGTTGCTGTGTTCTGTGTAGCACAGGTGGGGGGAAGGGCAGAGACTAGAGAAATGCCATTGTTTCTGATATAGGGAGGGGGAAGAGATGCCGCATGCCACTGTGATGGGGGTGGAGAGTAGCCAATAATACTGTACCCTCCCATAAAATGATGGCGGTCATAGGGACTTCACCAGAGCCACACTGAAGGCCTCCTCTTCACACTGCCACCACGCATGGTCTCCTCCACAACGCCACTGCCCAGGGCTTTCTCCGCACCGCCGCCGCCCAGAACCTTCTCCGCACTGCCGCCACCCATGGCCTTCTCCGCACCGCCGCTGCCCATGGTCTTCTCACCCCTGCCAACTAAAGCCTCTGCACCACCGCCAACTACAGCCCCTTCCCCACCTCCACTGCTCATTAGGTAATGTTACCCTGCTTCCCTATGTCCCTCTGTCATGCTTTCTGTCCCTCTGTCACTCTCCCTGTCACTGCTGTCACTTTCTCTGTCACTGCTGTCACTCTCTGTCACTGCTGTCACTCTCTCTGTCCTTCTGTCACTCTCCCTGTCACTGCTGGCACTTTCTCTGTCACTGCTGTCACTCTCTCTCTCTGTCCCTCTGTCACTCTCTCTGTTCTTTTCCTTTGTCTTTGCTCTTTCTTCTTTCCCCGCTTTTCCGTGTCCTCTACTTCTCTCTATTTCTCTCTTGCCACTGTATTGTACCCCCCGTGGGACATCTCTGTTTGTCTATTGTTAAAAATGAAAAACACCAAAGAGAATTGTTTATGCCTTTTATTGTGTACTTATGTCTATTTTGTACATTTCTCTCTTTCTCTTTGCACAAATAAAGAGTTAAAAAAAGAGATAAATTATCTCTTCCCCAGTTTATATAAATATGGTCAAGAGATGAGTTAGATATGGGTGACCGGCAGTCAGGATCCTTGGATATGTGTTCGCCACAGGTTCTATTCCCACTCTATGGGTGATGTGAACACCCACGAGTGGGAATAGTCCTGTTGGTCGGCATGTCGACCGGTGGGCTATTGTGTGTGTGTGGGATCCCGGCGGTCTCCCCTTGGTCCCCTTTGCCGACAGGACACTTCCCATATTGCACAGGGTCAACGTCACCATCTATTGGGAATAGTAATCTGTGGCAAGCAAAGTACGACTCCAGGCCCAAAGTGCGGTGAGGGTACAATTGAGTCAAAAAGACAAAAAATAACAGAATAAACCTAGAGTGGAGAAAAAAAATGCTGTAACGACATAAGACAACCTCCGCCCTCACCTGATGTCACATCTGGGTCCTTAAGGCGATGGGGATATAGATTATACCCACACTAATGCATATACAGGCTAGGAGAGGAGGGGACACAATATGCATCTACAGACCTGGAGGGGAGGGGGCACATTAATGCATATACTGTTAAGGACACACTCCTTTTCAGTGGCCATGTCCCCTTTTCTGGCGCATGCAGCAGTACTCCCGTTTCATTTCACATACCCCCACTTCAAAATTTCCTGATTCTCCAGAAAGTGAGCATAAAGTTGCGTGCATTACACGCTTTAAAAAATGTTTTCCTTTTAAGCTGGTCTGTTAAGAAATTGTTATATGAAAACTTAATAGCTTAGGACCAATGCCTTACCCTATATCTTAAGAGTAAGACCTACTTAAATCTTGGTATTTTGAAGAAGTATGTAATTTGAATTTGAGTAGCTGTTCCGTACATCATGGAGAATCGCCAACTGTATGTATGTGTGTATAGGTCTGTTGCTCTACTCCTCTATTAAATGGTTGAAGGTAGGCACTAGTTATGACCTCCATGGAGATAGCCACACCCTTGGCACAGACCACACCCCCTATTTAGACCACTCCAACCGCTGCACTTGCCACGTCTCCTGCTAAGGCACACAATAGGCCTTTCATAAATTTCAGCTCCAGGCCCATTTGGACCTTAATCTGGCACTGCACACAGGGCTAAGTACAGGAGTGGGGACTGGCACACACACACAGGACTGGGTACAGGAGCGGGAGCTAGCATACACACAGGATTGGCTACAGGATCAGGGCTGAAATACACACAGGGCTGGGTATAGGAGAAGGGGATGGCACTTACAAACACAGGGCTGGGTGCAGGAAAATGGGCTAGCACACACAAGGGTAAGTACAGGAGCAGGGGCTGGCATAAAAAGGGCTAGGTACAGAAGTGGGGGCTGGCACACACACAGGACTGGATAGGGGAGAAATGTTTGTTACACTGGGCGGCTTGGTCTTTATCCAGCTCTTATGGTGCCCACACACGGTGCGATTCTCACATGCTATTTGATCTTTTTAGTTCAAATAGCATTGCGTCTAGTTCAAATTGCTCCGTGTGTATTGTCCCTTGCGATGCGATGCATGCTCCCATATAGTCCATATCTCAAGGCAAAATAGTATGTGCAGGCAGGTATTTTTGTACTACATCGTATATAGGCCCTCATTCCGAGTTGTTCGCTCGTTCTTTTTCATCGCATCGCAGAGATTTTCCGCAAACTGCGCATGCGCAATGTTCGCATTGCGACTGCGCCAAGTAAATTTGCTAAGAAGTTTGGTATTTTACTCACGGCATTACAAGGTTTTTTCTTCGTTCTGGTGATCGTTGTGTGATTGACAGGAAGTGGGTGTTTCTGGGCGGAAACTGGCCGTTTTATGGGTGTGTGTGAAAAAACGCTGCCGTTTCTGGGAAAAACGCGGGAGTGGCTGGAGAAACGGGGGAGTGTCTGGGCGAACGCTGGGTGTGTTTGTGACGTCAAACCAGGAACGAAACTGACTGAACTGATCGCAGTAGCAGAGTAAGTGTTGAGCTACTCAGAAACTGCTTAGAAATTTCTATTCGCAATTTTGAGAATCTTTCGTTCGCAATTTTGCTAAGCTAAGATTCACTCCCAGTAGGCAGCGGCTTAGCGTGTGCAATGCTGCTAAAAGCAGCTTGCGAGCGAACAACACGGAATGAGGGCCATAGGCCTGTTTCTCCAGCCATTCCCTCGTTTTTCCCAGAAACGGCAGCGTTTTTTCACACACTCCCATAAAACGGCCAGTTTCCGCCCAGAAACACCCACTTCCTGTCAATCACACAATGATCACCAGAACGAAGAAAAAACTTCGTAATGCCGTGAGTAAAATACCAAACTTCTTAGCAAATTTACTTGGCGCAGTCGCAGTGCGAACATTGCGCATGCGCAGTTTGCGGAAAATCGCTGCGATGCGATGAAAAATAACGAGCGAACAACTCGGAATGAGGGCCATATTACATTGTAGTGTATTGAAATCGGATGTAGTTCAAACAGCATGTAGTTCAAATAGCATACCCCACTTAGTCCAAATCACATAGCACACATTGTATAGACTCAAATCGCACCTAGCACAAATAGCACCGTGTGTGGGCATCATAACTGTACCTCTTTGCTGTATACCATCATACCCTCCAACATTTTACACTAGAAAACCAGTACAAATTAGGAAAAGGGGCTTGGCCATGGGTAAAGGAGGCGTGACCACGCCCATTTTCCTATACTTTCAATGAGCATTTAGTGAGTCAAAAAAAATCGGTACAAAGCACTTTTTGGCCGGTACAGACCATAAAAAAACGGTGTACCGGCCAAAAAGGTACAGTTGGAGGGTATGTACCATACTGAATTCTTTTGCAGCTAAGAGCCTCTGTCCAGCAAACAGCTCTCAGCCTCAGGCAGGAAGTGAAAGTAACCACACTGACTTGATACTACCTGTCTAGACTGAGGCTGAACAGAGCAGAGATGTTGTGCTGTCAGTACTGCCAGCAGCCACTATTTGGCTCTGCTGGTAATAGACAGCAAAATAAAAGAAAGTCACTCAGCCGAGGGTCGGGCCCACGGTGGTGTTGGCCTTGCGAGAATCTTCCCGATGATTCTTATGGGCAATCTGCCTTTGCCCTGTCTTATGGCAATCCACCCCCCCCCCTCGTTATGACCTCCATCTCCTCTCCCCCCCCCTCCACCCCTCTCTTATGCCAGACATCTTACCCACTATTGAGTCTGTGCACCGCAACTGAGACACATTGGGGGAATTTAAAAGCTTAAAGATAGATAAAATAGAGAGAGATAAGGTACCAACCAGCTAGCTTCTGTCATCTTACATGCTGTGTGTGACAAATTACATGAGCTCACTGGTTGATACTTTTGGCATACCTCCCAACTGTCCCAATTTTTGCAGGACAGTCCCGTTATTTGGGGACTGTCCCGCTGTCCCACCCGTGGGCCGCAGTGTCCCATGGTGGGGGCAGTTGGGAGGCTCCTGCACTCGCTGCTCTGCTAAGCAGTGGAGACAGGAGGAGAGGGGGCATGCCAGCAGCTCACGAAGCGTTGGTCATGCTCCCTCACTGACGAAACAGGGTCGTGGATCGAGATTGTGGGTCCAACCATGAAGCCACGCCCATTTTCATAGGCCACACACCCTTTCGGGAGCACACGCAGCGAAACCGCACGTGTGTCCCTCTTTCATGAGTAAGAATGTTGGGAGCAGTGGCGTGCAGTGAGGTCAGTGGCTGGTTAGGCACTGCAGTCAAAATGTTATTTGAGTACCGACGATGACTCCTACCACCGCCAACTTAATCCCCGTTACTGCCGCTGCCCATACCAACACATCAACAGAAATAATCTATGTGATCATAGTAGTGGTAGGTACTGGTTGGGGGTAGTAGTAAGGACAAACATCATATCAGCGGGATGTAGTTGGCATCCCAATGTATGAATGCCGGCCATCAGGAGACCAGCGTCGGAATCCTGACACCTGTCAGAATGCCGGTGCCGGAATCCTGAACGTAAGTATTCTGAGGAGGGTTAGGCTGTGGGAGGGGAGGTTAGGGTCAGGCTGCGGGAGGGGAGGTAGGGTTAGGGTTAGACTGTGGGAGGGGAGGTTAGGGTCAGGCTGCGGGAGGGGAGGTTAGGGTCAGGCTGCGGGAGGGGAGGGGGAGGTTAGGGTTAGGCTGCGGGAGGGGAGGTTAGGGTCAGGCTGCGGGAGGGGAGGGTTAGGCTGCGGGAGGGGGAGGTTAGGGTCAGTCTGTGGGAGGGGTGGGTTAGGGTCTGGCTGTGGGAGGGGAGGGTTAGGGTCTGGCTGCAGAATGGGAGGGTTAGGCTGCGGAAAGGGAGGGTTAGGCTGCAGGGGGTGGTTGGGTTAGGCCTTCGGGGGAGTTGGGGTTAGGCTAGGGGGGAGGGGTAGGATTAGAGTTACACTGCATTACCTTCTGGCTGCTGCTATCTGGTGTCCACCTTCAGCCTGAAGTCCTGGTACTTTAGTTCATCCTCTGTCACATGCAGCCTAAGCTCCAACAGAGTCCATCCAGGCCATGGCACTTACAACATCCTGCTATGGAGTCTTCGCAGCCGGCGGACTGTAAGTCTCCTCACCCATCCCAGTCTTACTTAATGCTGCTCGAGGCTCTGCCTCCGGAAACCCTGCAGCGGCAGCTTGCTAAGCACCACATGGCAGGCCCCGGCGCTGAAACCCGCCGCTGTTCACATTGCCCGCGCCGCTGCCTGTTAGTTTGACAAGTGCAGTGGCAGTAACATTGGTGGACCCAGCAGCACAGGGTAGCAGAGCGGGGACCTCTGTTGCAGGACTTCTCTCCCACCGTATGATGCGTCCACCGCGTCCGCGGCTGTAAACTCCAGCTGGGGGTATGCATTATCGGCCGCCGATGGTATAAGATCGCTGGGGGAGGGGCAGGTAATGCTCGCATCAGCCAGCTCCGGGAGTTGGGTGCTTTGTTGCCCTGCTTACTGCCCAATCATACCAGCCATAGTGACAGGGGTGTGCTTTCCTATGGGCTTAAAGCACGCCCCTGTCACAAAGGCACTGCTATTAGGTACCGCATATGGGCCTTTTTACAATTGGCTTTTACTGCCTGATGTTTGGCCCCGCACCCCGTTTCCGGCCCTCACTTATTGGCAGCCAGAGGCACCGAGAGCAGTGCCTCCAGACACAGTGAATTCTATTTTTTTTTCATGCTACAAATGATTTAAATAATATAAAGGCAAAAGCAGATACTTATGACACAGAATCTGTGTCATAAGTATCTTCTTTTATATTATTTTTAATCATAAATGACAGGGAAGGCACTGCCTCCCCTGCCTGCCTCACCTGACTGCATGTCCCTGGTTGGGAGGTATGCTTTTGAGGGAGATTTATCAAAGCTTGGAGAGATACAGTTGAGAGAAATAAGGTACCTACCAGTCAGCTCCACCTCAACCTGCACTAATACTCCAATCTATGCTAGTGCAGTGATCAGATGCAGCCAGGGGAATGGTAATAAGCTGTGCCCTGCTTGATGAGGAAGAGGGAAGAGGGAGGAGGGGTCTTTTGGAACAGTTTTTGAAAAAAACAAGAAAAAAAGCCAGTTAAGTGATTGATTTAATGGAAGTCACATTTTTGATAGTGTATGTATTCTTTATATTAAACTCCAGGGGTGGATTGGGATCAAAAACCAGCCCGGGAAATTTATGGAAGCAGCCATAATAGGGGTGGGGTCTGTTGAGAGGGTGGAGTCTGTCAAGTGGGCAGGATTACTGCTCGGAAGGCCTGATTACATGCAGTAATTGAAAGTGCGCGCCATCAAAATTTTAGGGGCGCCAGGCAGAGCACATTATACACATTGCACCAGGTAAAGCACATTATACACATTGCACCAGAGCACGTTAAACACTTTGCGCCAGGCAGAGCACATTATACACATTGCACCAGGTAAAGCACATTATACACATTACACCAGAGCACGTTAAACACTTTGCGCCAGGCAGTGCACATTATACACATTGCACCAGGCAGAGCACATTATACACATTGCACCAGGTAAAGCACATTATACACATTGCACCAGAGCACGTTAAACACTTTGCGCCAGGCAGAGCACATTATACACATTGCACCAGGTAAAGCACATTATACACATTGCACCAGAGCACGTTAAACACTTTGCGCCAGGCAGAGCACATTATACGCATTGGACCAGGTAAAACACATTATACACATTGCACCAGAGCACGTTAAACACTTTGCGCCAGGCAGTGCACATTATACACATTGCACCAGGCAGAGCACATTATACACATTGCACCAGGTAAAGCACATTATACACATTGCACCAGAGCACGTTAAACACTTTGCGCCAGGCAGAGCACATTATACACATTGCACCAGGTAAAGCACATTATACACATTGCACCAGAGCACGTTAAACACTTTGCGCCAGGCAGAGCACATTATACACATTGGACCAGGTAAAACACATTATACACATTGCACCAGGTAAAGCACAGGCACATCATGTTGGACACAGCCAGGCTGCTGTGGCTTTTTCTTACTCATCTGAAGAGTTGCCTGGCTGCTGCGGCTGGAGGGAAACTGTGGTTGAGGCGGGCTGGAGGAAGACTCAGGGCTGGAGGCGGTCCTGGAGGTGGAGCCGTCAGTAGCGACTGATGGCTCAGCTCTACAAAGCATTATGGGGAGGAGGGGCTGCTGTGCAAGCGCAGTAACTCCAAAGGTGGCCATTTTTTAAATACTTCACTGATCTTCTGCGCATGTGTAGAAGCTTCAGTTAACGCGATCGCGGATGGCGGTGGACTACATAGGGGGTGACGGCCAGTCAATGAGGGGATGCCGGACAAGGCAAACGGAATCCGATCTAGCGCCCCGGCATTCCAATCCACCCCTGTTAAACTCTATTTTATGCCAAGTGCACAATATACAGTAAAAAAACAACTGTTTCTCAATACTGTACTGTATACCAATCTTAATAAATAACTTTTCACATACCTAAATAATATAGTAAATGTCTGAGCTCCTAACTAACATCTGTATGTGCACATGTGCATACATAACAGTAACTAGCTCAATATGTATGTATCAGCAAGTCAGTATTAAAGATATAAATCACCCCTGATGACATATATTTGTGGTCAATGAGGCATGGAATAATAATGAAACAAGCTAGCAAAAAGTTAACACTATACGACTCATAAAAGCTCTGCATGTATAATGCCCTTTAACTAATAGAAAAAATATTAAATACCTTTTAGGAAACAAATCTGTGCTTTTGATTAGCATAAAACACATGCATACAAAGATCTTGGTATAGACAGCACAGTACTGGAGCAATTACAATGTACATTACAAATGTGGAGCTGAATCTAAGTCAGTTTTGCAGAAGTTTCTTGAGTGTTTGTGCACTATACATGTTCCGTATTCTAGCATACAGTATGTAACTGTGGGTGATTCAGACTTATGAGTAACCTAGCTGCACATCCATCTGCAGTTGAAAAGATGTAATTGAGTCATAACAAGATGCCTGCATGTAGGCATAGACAGACCATTTACATCAAATACAGGGATTGTGCAAGTAATAATGATTGCTGGTGCAGGTGTAGTATGAGTTGCCGGCGGCCGGGTCCCTGGCTGCCAGCATACCGGCACCGGGATCCCGACCACCGGCTTGCCGACAGCGGGGCAAGCGCAAATGAGCCCCTTGTGGGCTCACTGAGCGCGCCACGCTATCTATTCTCCCTCCAGAGGGGTCGTGGACGCCCAAGAGGGAGAAAAGATGTCGGTATGCCGGTTGTCGGGATTCCGGCGCCGATATACTGTGCGCCGGGATCCCAACAACCGGTATACTGAATACCATCTGCTGGTGCACTTATCTGGGAGCTGCGCTGTCTTCCTCACTAATGGTGATTCCTGGAATCCTTAAGTATTCCAGTGTGTGTGTGGTCTCCACTCACCAGCGTAGTACCGCAGTTCTTCTTGCAACCATGAGACTTATGAGATGTAGTCTTGAGGTACAAATACCCTAACCCACCCCCTAAACTGACCCTAACCAAAACCCATAAACTTAACTAACCTTAATACCATAACCATAAAGGGCAAACTGGATAGGCATATGGTTCTTATTTGCAATCAATTCCATGTTTCTGTGTTATGCTTCTATGATGGCTATGAAACCAGTCAAACATATATTGGCAATACAACAGCAGAGATGTGTATGGGTGAGTATCGGCATTTAGTTGCGAGTGGAATTACCCCGACTTTCAGTCAAATCTGCAGTCTGCACCAGATCTGTTATCCTGTCATGGATACATGTTACCCAACCTAATAGTACGTAGCTACTGTAGATTCATTTAAACTACCAATAGTACTGAGAAAACAAATTCAATAAATGCAGTGAGTAAAAATACTTGAGAGGACATTTCTGAAGAGCTGGCACAAAGGAAAAGTATTAGTGCTTATAAGGACTGTGGGGGACATTTATCAAAGCTTGGAGAGAGATTGTCTATTTACTAAGCCTTGGATGGAGATAAAGTGGATGGAAATAAAGTACCAGCCAATCACCTTCTGTCATTTTTAAAGCACAGGAAACTATCTACTAAGCCTTGGAGAGGGAGCAAATGGATGGATCTAAAGGGGGACATGTATTAAGCAGTGATAAGAGCGGAGAAGTGAGCCAGTGGAGAAGTTGCCCCATCAACCAATCAGCAGCTCTGTATAATTTTATAGCATGCAAATTATAGATGTTACCTTAGTGCTGATTGGTTACCATGGGCAACTTCTCCACTGGCTCACTCCTCCACTCTTATCACTGCTTAGTAAATGTCCCCCAAAGTACCAATCAACCAGTTCCTCTCTGCCATCATTGAAACACTGCCTGTAATATGACAGTTAGGAGCTGATTGCAGCAGCGTGAAAGCTGTGACCAGGATCATTTGACCTGGGTTACGTTTTAAAGCTGCTGATCGGCTATTTATTTTGACATCCGCCTGAAGGAAGTGACAGAGTTGCAGTGTGAATGGGGATTATTCGGGGAAAACCCGGGACCAAGGTGCAGAGGGAAAGGGTCTGAGCAGCTATGACATGAGCTGAAACCAGGTACAATAACCTGAGGCGGACACAGGATTTTGGTGTGAAAGGAGTACTATTTTCAGCTTCTAATACTTAACATCTACTGTGCCAGTGAAGCTCATGGTTGTGATCTATTTTTCTAATCTAGGTTATTCAGTTCCTTCCCAACTAAGCATAATATGGATAGACGTAACACAATAACAAGTCTACCACTTAAGAATGCTAGTTTTCAACTCTCTCAGCCTGTTTTTACCATAATTTCCTAACAAAATGGAATTGCAAAAAAAATTAAACTATGAATCTACGCGCAATTATTTCCAGATGTTCTCAGCTGTTATTACATATAGATTTCTGCATTGAGACTGCATTCTTTTTGTATTTTGTTTAGCTATCTTTGTCTGGGAACTTAGGTTGAATTACCATTTGAGAAGAGCCTCACCAACTATTGGCTTCTGCATGTGTCAACATATTACCATTTGTGGCCATGTAATTTTTACATTCCTATAGATCAGGGGTTCTCAAACTCGGTCCTCAGGACCCCACACAGTGCATGTTTTGCAGGTAACCCAGCAAGTGCACAGGTGTATTAATTACTCACTGACCCATTTTAAAAGGTCCACAGGTGGAGCTAAGTATTTCACTTGCGATTCTGTGAGGAGACCTGCAAAACATGCACCGTGTGGGGTCCTGAGGACCGAGTTTGAGAACCTGTGCTATAGATAAATATATAGAATCCTTGGCTTTCTATGTCAGCTAAGAAGCAATGCATGCGTTGTGATATACGGTTTTTATAACATTTGATTATATATATATATATATATATATATATATAAGCACAGTGCTTTAAAGAGTCTTTCACAATTTTAGCCACCCACATATATAAACATATATTTTCTTGCAGGATAAAGTCAAATCTCAAGGTTCACCTTGTGTGACATATATGGTTTATAAACTAAATCTCCGTAATGTTGATATGTCCTATTGGTGTAGAACAATACCAGCCACGGAATTTGAAATTGAGTTGAGGACAAACAATTTATCCTTAAGTAGGTCGGAGATTTATTCAGGTTGCCAGTGATAACAGAGTATAGAACCGTGTTAGTGTTACCAGAAAGGGTGATAGTGGTACTGATGCTATGAGTATCTGTAGCAAGACTTCCGCAGAGAAACATTGGCAGTATGGATGGTGTAATGGTTAGCATTACTGCCTCACAGCACTGAGGTCATGGGTTTGATTCTCACCATGGCTCTAACTGTGTGGAGTTTGTATTTTGTCCATGTTCTTGCGTGGGTTTCCTCCGGGTACTCCGGTTTCATCCCACATTCCCAAAAATATATTAGTAGGTTAATTGGCTCCCTACAAATTAACCTTAGTGTGAATGTGTGTGCGTGGAAATGTGGTAGAGAATATAGATTGTAAGCTTCACTGGGGCAGGGACTGATGTGAATGGCCAAATATTCTCTGTAAAGTGCTGCGGAATATGTGTGCGCTATATAAATAACTGGTAATAAATAAATAAACATCAAAGTCACAGGAACACTGTGGCAGATGGCTCATGCACCAGGGGACTACTGCGAGAGAGGTAGGGGCCCTCCATTATCCATGATTGTGTCATCCATGACCTGTGCTTTCCTTAATGTTGTTCTGACTGTCCAACACCACCACTAATACCAGCTCTGAGATGCCTCTGATTAACAGCAGTCTGTGAATTAAATTCATTGCGTGACTGTGATCATCGGCACTGGCAGACCCTCATTGCGTCAGGCTGATGATACCACCGCTATGGCCCTGCCCTTAATAATAAAGGCGCCATAAGTGTTTTATAGTATAAACGTAACATGACTTCATAGCAGACTTGCCCAGGCAGTTATACAATTTACAAATAATAAGGATAAAATTCCTGTGTATATATAGTTTGGAGCAATGTGTTAGATATCTGTGCATGCCATTACTAGTTGTGTATATTGGATATTGAATGGGGATGGAGCAGACACCATGATAGGTATCCCCATATGATGGAGGGCAGAGGGATCGTCAAATATTATAGCTGGAGACCTGCACATTGCCTAAGTGTCCTGGAGAGGTCAGACATCAATAGTAAGCTAGTTCGGCTTTGTATATTTGTTTTGGTAGGCACTAAAAGTTGCCCTTTTCAACTTATTGAGTCATTGGCTTTTAAGAAGCTCACTAAACTAATTGAGGAAGTTTTCTGTATTTAGTTACGGGTAACAGAGCGTGGCCCAGGTTACAGCAAGTCTGTAGGTCTGTTTCCTTGCAGTTGTCTTATGTTAATGAGGAAACCAGAGCTTTACTGCATCGCCCTAAAACTGTCTGGTCCATGCTTTATCTTGGACATGACTGTGATGTTCTTCCCTTTACACCATCTATCGCCTTTAAAACTTCATTTCAACTGTTGATAGATTTAATTAGCTTTGTTACATTTCTATGCTTGGGCTTGTTCCTCTTTATACAGCTGTTGAAAAATACTTTTAAATTATTTTAAACTGATTACTAATTAGAAAAGTGTATTGGTGGACACCATCCATCAGTGAAAATTACCTGCTGTGTTCCAACTCAATCCTATACAGAATGTAAAATATTGATTAACTCAGTGTAAAAAATAGTCTCAGGACCACAAAATATAATTACCAAGGACTAGAATTCTTCAAGAAGATGTTATTATTCACATGCATGCAAAATCCCAGGAAAAAATGAATAATCATGCAGTATGCAGGCATAAAATGGTCTGAGAAAGTAGAAACAGTATGACACTAGAATTAAACATTGTGTTTATCAAGAGAACATCACAACCAACTGACATTGGAGGAGAAGCAGGGGCAGTTTAAGAGAGGAGGAGACACATGCAGACTACTCTCTGCAGCACCGTAGGCTCTTGTATCTGTCTTTCCTCCACATACTTGTTACACATTGCTCTTTGTAATGCCTGAGGCATTAAAAGAAGGGATTACAGAAGGGCAAATGCAGAGTTGATTACAAATCACCCATAATTACACCTGCACTGTTTGCACAGACAAAAATGCAGAGTTGCACAAATCTGTGTGATCGCACTGCCCCTGCCCGCACACATCTATATGATCTTACTGACCCTGCCCGCACACATCTGTGCGATCACGCTGACCCTGCCAGCACACATCTGTGCGATCGCACTGACCCTGCCAGCACACATCTGTGCAATTGCACTGACCCCGCCCACACACATCTGTGCGATCGCACTGAACCTGCCCTCACATATTTCACTGACTCTGTCCACACACATGTGCAGCATGTTGACATGCTTGGCTTGTCAACATTGACCATTCATCACGTCGACATTGATAACATGTTGACATGATTGGAATGTCTACAAATAGTTCCTGGTGGTCTAGTGGTGACTTGGTACTGCAGTGGTGCCTTTTAACCAGCAGTGATGTCATGATGACTGTTTAACATTATGTATATAAGTGGCACTTCTGTGGGCATTTTGTGTATAAGGGCAGAAGTGCCACTTATACACATAATGCCACAGTAGTAGCACCCCTCATACACATAATGCCTCCAGTAGTAGTGCCTCTTATACATAATACAGGTACAGGTGAATATACATAATACAGGTACAGGTGAATATCAGCATTTACCTTTGTGCATGCAATGCTAGTGTAATTATTGCCAACCCGTGTTCACCTCTGTATATAGCACTGTAATTATATTCACAACATTTAAATTGTCGACATTTATAATGCCTAACCTTCTACTAACATTTTGTGCAAAATGTGGACATTTCACCTGGGGACATTCCAAATGTCAACATTTCACAAGCTGGCATTAACATCTTTACATTCTGCAGATACAGTATTCTAAGCTGACACTTCAACAACGGCAACATTGTAGTGCCAACATTATGAATGTTAACATTTTAAATGTTGAGAATATAATTACAGTGCTATATGCAGAGTTGAACATGAGTTGGTGATAATTACATTAGCATTGCATGCACGAAGATAAATGCTGATATTCACCTGTACCTGTATTATGTATAAGAGACACTACTACTGGGGGCATTATGTGTATGAGGGATGCTACTACTGTGGGCATTATGTGTATAAGTGCAATTCTGTGGGCATTATGTGTATAAGGGGCACTATTACTGTGGGCACTATGTATAAGGGGCACTACTACTGTGGGTATTTTTTGTAAAAGGGGCACTACTACTGGGGGCATTATGTATAAATGCCACTACTACTATGGGCATTATGTGTATAAGCGATGCTACTACTGTGGGCATTATGTATAAGAGGCACCTCTACTGTGGGCATTATGTGTATAAATGGAACTACTGTGGGCATTATGTATAAGGGGCACTATTACTGGGGCATTATGTGTATAAGCAGTGCTACTACTGGGGCATTATGTGTATAAGTGGTACTACAACATGCTGTGTAATGTGAATAAGATTATGATACTGTGTGGCATAATTTGAAATGGGGTGCTATTGTGTGGCCACACCCCTTCCTTGTGAGCCCACACCTCTTTTTTACACACTCTGTCCATTTGTATAGTATGGAAAGGTGCAAAATTATAGTTCACAAT